>NC_048595.1:277665547-277965547 GCF_003668045.3 Cricetulus griseus | reverse complement strand
TTGGCTTTATAGCTTTACCTTTAAAGTAAATTTATGTAATTATGATAAGTGTCACTTAAGAATGACAATAATAGCAGTTTTGCCTTGCTGTATGTCCACTACATTGGGAAAGGACACTAGCTCCTTTGGAGACCACCCTGGATTTAAATACTGCTTCTTGTTCCCTGAAAGCTCAGGACTTCCATTTTCTTTATTTGTAAAATAGGGAAGAATAATACCACAAACATACTTGATATATCATAAGCACTCAGAGGAGGGTGATAATATTACCCCACAAGTAAGGAAACTTCAGGGCAAAGGAGAAATAGATCAGATGGTGTGTAGCTGAAAAAAGCAGGTTACACCTCAGCCTGAGCTGTCCACTCCCTCAGGCTACCTACCAGTCACATTTTATGATCTAGGTGGTTGCCTTGGGTTTCAGTTTAGGAAATTTCAAACTTACTTTCCATCAGATAACTTTAGAGACTAGCAAAGAAGAGAGTGGTGTTATTGCTGCTGTTATTATTATTGTTTTAATTATTATTACTATAATCGTCATCATCATTAAGCTTGTAGCCATGCCCCCAATAAGAATTGCTCTAGAGGGAAGAGAAGAAAGAATTGACCTTAGGGCAGAAGTAGCTTGTAGGGAAGTGGTTAGAAAGACACACTTCCTTCTATCACAGGAACAGGGCAAGCCTTGGCGGCTCTGCCAAAATGTGGAAGCAAGCTTTGGCATAGCCAATCTCGCCACCATCAGCAGCCCTGGATGACCAGAATAGAGGAAGGGGAGTAGGTGAGGACTTCAGATTGTGTGTGTGTGTGTGTGTGTGTGTGTGTGTGTGTGTGTGTGTGTGTGTAATTTCTACCTCTTACCATCTCGATTCAGGTGCTCTCTAATGCTCAAATCCACAGGGAATTACACAGATCCTGCTGCTGAGTGTTTTCACAGTTAGGCCAGTTGTATAGTTGTATAGGAATCTAACCACATGTAAGAGTGAATTCTACATGTTCTGCAGTAAGTTGAGGGTCATTGCCATTTCAACTTTGAGGCTTTGTCTCGTTTTCTTAGGAAATAATAACCACCTTTATTATAATGGGCTTTATTGTTTATAACATAAACAATAAATGTTATAGTGTTTGTAATGTTTATCCTTACTTATGCCACCAGCTCTTCTCTTACATTTTTGGTTGTGAGCCTAGCCTTTAACAGTTGAGCCATATCTCCAGCCCATCCACCAGCTCTTCTCGATAATGGAACTACAGAATTGCCCAAAGCAGGAATTGTCCTACCTTTTCAACAAACTCAGTTGGAACCTCTGAAGGCCCTAAACTCCTGCTTTATGGATCTTATGACTGCCCAGAATGTCCTTTGGCACACTTCCAAGAGCCTTTACACTATTAACTCACTTAAACTTGGGATTACAATCATCCCATTTTACAGAGAAGGAAAGTAAACTATTGAAAGACAAAGCAGCTTATTTGAAATCTGAAAGCACTCAAGAGCTCAGAAAATGGAACTAGAAAATAACTTTGCTTCATAGTGCAGGTTCATAAGCAACCTGTTCCCTTCCTCTTTCAATTAAAAGGAGTTTTAGCTTTTTTTTAGTAATTGTTTTTGCTGCACCAGAAATTGAAAGAATTCAAGGCCTTGGCAATGATAAGCAAACACGAATTCCAAAGAGCTACATTCCCATCCTTAAACTGAGTGAACTGATAATGTTTGAAAATGCTTTTATAAATTATAATTTTAATTTGGCCATTTCTCCTAGTGCTTGTCCTCTACAAATGCAATGGATAATTTGGGTTCTGTATGTGTAAAACCAGGTGGCACAAGATGTTTATTAGTGGATAAACTTCAACTCTAGCATTAGTGATGTTTTAAATGAAATTCTAGATATAGATTCATTTAAACAATGGAACAAGGAAACAAGGTATTAATCCCTAACTAGGTATGGTATTGTATGACTTTAATCCCAGCCTTCAGGAAGCAGAGACATCTTCAGGAAGCATGAATTTCTGTGAGTTTGAAGATACCTTGGACTGTTTAGTGACTTTAAGGACAGTCAGGGCTACATGGCTGAAACTCTGTCTCAAAACAATAACAACAACAATAATAATATAAAAATAGTTCCTTCTAACAGACTCACATATGATACCTAAAAAGACCATAGTATTTTTAATAGCAACATCACAAAAAAATCTTAAGAACATTAATATAATAAAAAATATCCAGTATCTCAAAATGTAAAATTCACAATTACTGATAGCTAATAAAAACCAGTAGGCAGAAAGACATATTCCATTACAAAAAGAACAAGTTGATTCAAAATGAATAAAAATATGGATAATAGAAATAGCAGACAGAAAATTACAATAGTTATCATTATTGAAATCCATATGTGGAAGAAGCCAGAAGATTGGATTGCTAACTTCAACTTAGGAATATCTGGAAAAAATATAATGTTTTATTGTAAAACATGCTGAATTTGATTGGTGGCAGACCAGACGTTACAGGAAAATGGATTACTCCATTTTAAGACCCAGAAATAGAAGCTATCCAAAATGAACAAGAAAAGAAAACAATGTTTAAAAAGTGGATAAAGTCTCAGTATAATAACACCAGATGGTTCAATATCAGTATAGTTAGAACACCCAAATGGGCAGAGAGATGGTGGAAGATAAGGTGCTGAATACAGAAAAGGGTTATATGAAAAAATAATGGTTGAAATTTTTGTGAATTTTATACAAGTTTTAAACCTACAGATCCAAAAATTTAAGTGAACCCTAAGCTTAATAAATAGTAAAAGCTCCATAATCAGGTTTGTCTTAGAGTTTCTATTGCTGCAATTAAATACCATGGCCCAAAAGCAAGTTGCAGAGGGAAAAGTTTATTTGGGTTACACTTCTACATTGCTGTTTGTCACTGTAGGAAGTCAGGACAGGAACTCAAACAGGACAGGATCCTGGAGGCCGGAGCCTATGAAGAAGCCATGGAGGGGAGCTGTTTACTGGCTTGTCTGACATGACTTGCTCAACCCACCTTCTTATAGAACCCAGGACCAACACCCAGGGAGGGTAACACCAACTATGGCCTGGGTCCTCCCTGGTTGATCACTAATTGAGAAAATGCCTTCCAGCTGGATCTCATGGAGGCATTTCCTCAGCTGAGGCTCCTACCTCTATGATGACTTTAGCTAGTGTCAAATGGACACCCAAAACCAGCCAGTACAAGGTTCATTATGATCACATTGAGTAAAACTAACTATAATTAGAGAGAGATTTCAAAATGAGCCATGTGTGAAGCTGATGAGTAGTTAAGAGAGGTTATCACTCATTTGGGATCTCAGTGTGACTGGCAAGTTTGAACCCGTGGTAAAGTAGGACAAGGTATTAGTGGACAGCATGTACCAACAGTTATAATGTTCCAGACCTATGAGTGTTACTGGAGCTGGGAATTGTAAAGCCTAAGAAGCCTAGTAGCTGTTACCGTTTTAAAAACTTGCTTCTATCAGTTGTTTTAACATCCTTATCCATTAATCCAAACATCTGTATTCTTTTGTGTTAATTTCTGTTCATTTATTTGTTTTTCCTCTTAATGCTATGTATTTTGCACTTTATTTTCTATTTTCATTATCTTAGCACATGTATTTTATCTTGTTTTATGTTTACCTCATCTAACTGTAAATATTAATACTTTTTGCTTTAATTGTGTTTATCTGTAGGTCTTGGTTAGAGATTTAATTGTATGCATTGTGCATTTCTTAAAAGATGAGTAGGATTGGGTTCCAACCCAGAAGAATTCATAATTCTGTGAAGCAAACAGAGAATAAACTGACATTTACAAATGGCACAGTGGATTCTGCCAGATAGCCAGAACTTGAGCTTTATAGTAGCCCCAAGTAAGACATTGCCCTAGTTTACTTCTCTGCTCCTGTGACAAACTCAAGAGGAACATGGAGAGGAAAAGGTTTGTTTTAGCTTATAGGGTTAGCCTATTATCCAAAGAAATCAAGGCAGGAACCTGGAGACAGAACTGAAGCAGAGGCCCTGGGGAAGGGCCCAGACCATGGTGGGTGGTGCCATTCCTGGGCAGATGGCCCTGGGTTCTCGAAGAAGGTGGGAGGCAAGTTAGTAAGAAGCACCCCTCCCTGGCTTCTGCATCAGCTTCTGTCACCAGGATGGTGCCCTGCTTGAGTTCTTGTCCTGTCTTCCTTCGGTGATGAATAGCAATGTAGAAGTGTAAGCCAAATAAACCTTTCTTCCCCACTTGCTTTTCTGGTTATGGAGTTTTGTCGAAGCACTAGAAACCCTAACTAAGACACCTCCTAATAGTGTCACTCCCTATGGGCTTTGGGGCTCGTTTTATTCAAACCACTACAGGAAGATAGAAAATGGAGAAAGGCCCAGCCCTCATGAATTTGCACTCTAGTAAAGAGAGACAGATGATAAATGTATAATAAATAAATAATGTTGCTAAATTAGGAAAAAAGAAATAAGGTTAAAAAACATGGAAACTGGGAAGGAAGTTGATATAACAAGGACATAGGAATGGCTGCTCTGAAAATGTGACATTTGAAGAGAGACCTGACCTGCATAAGAGGATAAGCTACTCAGACCTCTGTGGATAAGAATACTCCTTGAAAGGTCATCAGCAGTGAGTTCTCTGAGGTAGAAGGGGGTGTGCTGTGGGCATTCTGTGCCCCTGTGGAGCCTAACAAAGGGAAGAATAGGTTAGTTACTTCAGAGGGGCAGGCCCCACACCCCTTGTTAAGTTCACGACATTTGTTCTGAGTTGGATGGAAGCAACTAGATTTGGAGCAGACATTTAGAGATTTTATTGAAAATAAGTACTGGTAGATCCCTTTGAGGCTGTTTAGAGAAAAGCACCGTCAGTGCACAGTGCAGTGCACAGTGCACAGTGCACCAGACTACAGTAGAGGGGAGAATGGTGGTTTGAGTGAGAGTGGCCCCCACAGGCTCATGTGTCTAAATGCTTGGCTCCTAGTTAGTGAAACTGTTTGGTAAGGGTTAGAGGTGTGGTGTGGCTTTTTTTGGAGGAAGTGAACCATTTGTGATGGGCTTTGAGGTTTTAAAGGCTTGTGCCATTCCCAGTTAGTGTTTGCCCCTCCCCACAACTGCTACCTCCAATTTGTGGATAAGATGTGCTGTGCCTGCCTGCCTGTTGCCATGTTCCCCACTATGATTGTCATGGACTTTTCTATCTTCTTGAGCCACGAGCCCCAAAATAAACGATGTCTTTTATAAGTTGCCTTAGTATAGTCATATTGTTTTTATCACAGCAACAAAATTATCTACAGCAGCATGTGAGAACCAGTCGATGCTCAATGTGTTCTGAAGATGCATCCTAGTCCTTTTTCTGACAGATTGCTTATGGTATCTGAGCTGGAAGATTCTGAGTTGTGGTAAGGACATGGGTCTAAGTAAGTAACAAAGTGACACTGACTGTTTCCAAAATGAAAAGATCATCCGGAGCCTGCTTTTATAGGTCTGGGGTCTCAACAAAATGACCAGACAGTCCAAGGAACATAGGCAAGGCAAAATGTCTTATTTCTGAGGACAGAGCATGGCCAAGCCAAATCAAGGACCACCCAGTAGTGGTCCTGCTGGATTTTTATTCCTAATGCAAAGGGTTTCTGTGCCTCACTATGAGTGCTCAGAGTTCCATCTTACATTCCTGTGTGGTTGGTTAGTTCAAAATGGTGCAACTCTGACAGCCAGATGCAACCTTGATCTTAGAAAAATGCTAAAGAGGGGATTGTTGCATCTTTTCAAATCTCTTTAAAGACAGGAGAGGTCCCTCCATTCCATTTAACACTAGGATAGACAAGATAGCAATCTCCTGTCCATTCCCCCCACAGTGTCCCATGTCTATAAAATAATTTGATAAGAACACGGGAAACAATTGGTGCAAGTGTGAAAATAGTTGATAATATTTGTATCTGTGTTCTTCACTTAAGTAAAGTTGCCTTGTTAACCATTTTTAAATGATAATGCTGCTTAGATGGAATTCCCACTTTAAAACTTTCTAGATTATTTCTTTATTGGAAATGTGGCCCCAGTGTTCTCTCTCTCTCCATAGAGCAACTGTTATTGTAGAATAAACTTCTGCTAGAAGAGGGTGAGATTTCACAAGTAGTCACTGAATTTTAGAATTGTGGTCTCATGTAATCTCTGACTGTATTACACAGTGGGGTGAAGGACCCACTTCACATTTTCAAAAAGTGAAACAATTTGGTCAAAGCCATCCAGTTACCACATTAATTAGTTAAGTAACACAGCACATGTCTGCTAATCACTGTGTACTGGGTGGCATGCAGAAGGTTAGAAATGCACAGTGAGTACTGTCACCTGGAATTCACAGTCAGTTTGGGATGCTAGAAGACAAGCAGGCCAATACACAGCATCGCAGATCTCTACTAACTGTCATGAAGGAAACTAAATCAAAGTAAAAGCTGAGAGTTAAGTCATTTCATGTTCAAATTGGGACACATTAGAAAAAAAGAGTTTGAATGCTAGATGGAGGGAGGAGTCAGGAAACACAAGCAGGGATATTTTACAAGTTCAAATGAAAGCTGGACATGGTAGTAAATATGTATAATCCCAGCAGCACTTGGGAAGCTGAGGTGGGAGAGTTGAAAACCTGAGGCCAGATTGGGATACACTCTGGGTTCCAGGCTATCCTAGGCTATATAGCCAGATGTTGCCTCAAAAACAAACAAACAAAAGCAAAAACAACACTATAAGTTTGTTTATATACAATGATGGTCTGAAGCACGGGTGCTGAGAGTATGCCCTGGGTTTATGCTATATGAACAGCTCAGGATTAGATGATACTGTGGTGTGCATAGAGATACCTAAAGACAGTGAAGGAAAGAGGCACAAGTCTGTTTTGCACAGAGTGGAACCAACAAGTTACTGTTCAGAGCTACCGGGTGAGACTCACACTGGCGTGCTGGTAACTCTCTGACAACCGAATTAGACTGAAATATGAATTTCCTGGAATTTCCTCCTCTTGTTTAGATTTGGCCTGAAGAGGAACTTGTGTAAGATGTAAAGCATGTAAGCTCCTGAAAGTACCTTAGTGCCACACACAGCAAGTACCCCCTCTGGGAAACAACCTATCTTCATTTGTCTACATGTCCAACTCGCCTTCTGGGCTGGGGGACTTGCTGACCAACCTCGGCTGTGAGGCTGCCAGTCAGGGGAGTAGCCTTGGACTTCTTTCTATACAGAGGGGACAATTCTACTCACTCCTCCACAAACTTTCTCCTCTTGGTCCTACTGCGGTGTCTAAAGAACTCAAATTTTCAGATTCCCCTCAGCCCCCCTTATCACTACTTTACATAAGCTTATTTAAAAAAAAAACAAAACTCTATTCTCTAGCAATTTTTTTCACCCCTGTGGCAGTGCTCCTTCTCAGTGACCTAATCCTTCTCAGTAAAGGGGGGGTTCTATTTCTTCATCACTTAAACATGACTCTTGGCCATGGCATTTTCTTACACTACTTCAACATTAGCAAACATGACCCAAGCAGAGGTTTGAAAGTAAAGATGTGCTAGAACATGCCTTATCTTGCTAACTTTGTAGCAAATCTACCATGTGAATAAGTCTTAGTGGCTTCTGAGACACAGTGAACAAAGCCACCCCATCCTCTCTGCTAGCAATGCAATAAAATCATACAAGTGAGGTGACTGGCCTGCAACTATGTGCCCGAATGTACTAGCTCAGATTAGTGCTATTTTACAATAGTAAATGTTTTGTTATGAAATAAAACTACTCAATATAAATGCCAAACAGTGGAGCAGATACAAGCAACTGCAACACATAGTAAGTGGTAGGAAAGAACTCTGGCAACCCGTAGGATAGTCAATTGTAAATGTAAACACACACCTACTTTCGTAATACACCAAAACTGTCATATTGGCCCAAGAGAGAGGTAACAGGTTTGCATAAAGATTTGTACAAGAAAATTTGTAGCAGTTTTACTCATGATGTCAAAAAGTGGGAATAACTAACATTTTCATTAACATGAGAGTAAAAAATGATATGTTCAGAACTGGCTTTCAAAATTGAAAGGAATATATATATACATATATATATATATATATATATATATGTATATATATGAATCTTAAAATTAGTAAATTAGTTGAATGACAAAGCATTAAAATGTTTACTATGTATATAGGGAGTATTGAAGAAAGAGGACCAATGAGATGGATAGAGGGTAGGTCTATTGATGATGAGTGGATACATAGATATATAGATAATAGGTAGACAGGTGGTTTATCGTTGGACTTGTTCAGCTGATTATGGAAGTGAAGGAGCCTCATGATCTCTCATTTGCATGAGAAAGAGTAAAAAGAGATGGGGGAGGTTGTCCAGTTTAAGTTTGAAGGTCTGCAAACTGGCAAAAAAAAAAAAAAAAAAAATGGAAGCTCCATCTAAACAGAAACACCGAGAGTAAATTCCCTCTTTCTCTCACAGTTGTTTCAGCCCTCAGTGGAGTAGAGGATGCCTATTCAGAGGAGGCGCATCTACTTAACTGAGTTCAACAGTTCAAATGATAGCCTCACCAAGAAACAGTCTCAATGACACACCTAGAAACTGAGGACACGATGAACTGGAGAAATGAAATCAGAGGAAATATCTGTAAACTGTAGCACAACATGGGTTGAAATGAGCTAGAATGAGAAATATTTATTATAAGTCAGCATACTTGAAATTATCACCTCCTGTATTACTAGTCTTTTGTTTCTGTGATCAAATACCATGACCAAAAACAACTTAGGGAAGAGTTTAGTTTGGTTTGTGGTTCCAGAAGGAAAGATGCTCACAGTGGTAGAGAAGGCATTGTGGTAAAAGCAGGAAGCTGGAAGATCAATTTCAAGGACCCACAGGAAGCAGAGAGAGCAGGAAGTGGATAAGGCCATAGTCCCTCATAGTCCCCACCCCCAGTAATATACTTCCTCCAGAAACTGCCAAACCTCCTTAACACTCCATAATCTTTACAATCAGTGTTGCCAACTGGAATGTTCAAATACACAAGCCTACAGGAGGGAGATACTTCTTATTCAAACCACATATTGCTTTTGTTTGTTTGTTTTTTACTGTTTTGAGTGAAGGATTATTTTTGAAATCTCTTTTCTATACAATATTTCTGGCATAATTTGTGTCCCAAGTAAATATCAATTAACTCCACAGGTATCTATGAGCAAAGTGGCCAAATATACTACAGTCTAGCAAATAATCAGCTATGGGCTTCAGAAAAACATAATAAAATGTACTTTTTAGAATTGACAGAAAAGAAATGCAGAAGTACTAAAAGCCAAATTTCCAAACACATGATACCAATATTTTACCTTTGAAATGCTTTTCACTCTTGAAATGATCACTTGATTTTTGAAGAATCCTTTAAAGTCATTATTATTCCTTATTTCTTAATTCAAATATTGAGGTCTATCTATGTTAACATTTTATTCAAAATGACCTAAGTAATAATTTCCCCACTCAATAAGATAGGCCTCTTAACTCAGGGTGTTTTGCATCTCTTAGTAGTCTATGTTGAAAAACCTGTTTTGTTATCTCACTAAGGCACACACTTGTATTAAATCTCTGGATCTTACACAAAATGCAGGAGGCTGTAAGTACAAACTAGTTTGCATGTGTCACTGATTCATTCTGACCACATTTTAACAATTTTACTCAGACATTGAATTCAAAGCTTTAACTCAACATGCAGAGATTCCTCTTTTAGGTACCTAGGTTTCTTATTTTGGGAGAGTTGTTTGATTTAGTTTCAATCCATTTCAAATGGTTGTCAGTAAAATATGTAAAAGGCCAGTGTCACAAATGACTTCTTGACATTCCTCTGTTCTCACCTTATTGAAAATAAGCCAACAGCCTGAAATTCTAAGTAAAAGTCTTGTCTCTCTCCCTGTTTGAAATTCAGGAGTATTCACAGTATTTCTCTGTGTCATACTGCTGGAAATTATATATGTATATGCATACGCTTATATGTGATATGCATCATACTTTTTGCGTATCACATATATCATATATATCATACTTTTTGTTCAGAATCAGAGAGATATAAATTTGAGACAAAGGAAAAGATCAAGTCCAAAGACAATCTTCTGAATTGCCAAAAATTGCCTTGAAGAAGTTCTCTGGAGACATGAGAAATTTAATAGTGGAGATAGGTCAAGTTGCCAATGTTTTATTCATTCTACCACCTGTTATATTTTTTTAGCACAATGTATTATAACCATTACACAAGATGCACATTTTGATTAGTGATTGCTGCATACACAAAGTACCCAAGTTTTAATTGTTTGAAACAATTCTATTATTCCTTAGGGTTCTGTGTGTTGGCAGTCCTAGTCTTGGATTCAGAAAGATGAACAGGATTCCAAGGTTGACAGCACCTGTGGGCAGAAGTAAAAGTTGCAGGTAAGTCTTCTCTGCTGGGGTGGAACTGTCAGTAATCCAGCTATAGAATCCAAAAGTAATTCTGGCTGAAGGAAAATCATCTTCTCAAAGGGGAAAGATACCATTTATATGATGTTTTATCCCTCTAAGTGTAGATACTTAGAGATGGGAGCCTTTGGGAGGCAATTAATTTCATGGGGTCGTGAGGGTGGAGCTTTCAAGATAGATTTAATAAAGCCTTAAGAAAAAGGACACCAGAAATGGTCTTCCTACTTTACCAATCCCCTTCCATGTATCTCTCTCCCTCTAGTTCTTTTCTTTCTCTTCCATTCTTCTATTTCATGTGAAGGAACAGCAAGAAACATCTATTTACAATCTGGGAAGAGGGCCTTCAGAATCTCACAGTATCAGCACCCTAAATTTGGACTTGCCACTCTCCAGATCTATGAGAAATTAGTATCTCTTTTTGAATTCCTTTAGTCTGTTATGCTGAGCTGACCAATACCCTCCCCCACCCCCCAAATTTCTCATCACTAAATAAAGCTCTATGTTTCAAAAAAATTCATTTTGGAGTGAAATACTATCTATGTCTTTTATTTCTTCACTGTTTATATCAACATCATTCCAGTTAGATGACAAAGAATATCATGGTTATAACCAGATAATAAGAAACACACATTTGGTCCCACAGAAAGATAGCAGAGAAAAACTTCCCTTTGAATGAGACTATGAGTAAGAAGATTTGGGACTGCAGAGGATAAAAGGGTAGAAAAAAGAAAGGCATTAGATGACACCCAAGATTCTAGGGCAGCTGAAGAGAGGAGTTCTGATGAGTGAAAAGGAGGAAGAAGCCTATTTCTCCAGCCCTGGCTGAGGAGGTAAGGACATGAAATGTCATGCCTATAATAAGCCAGGCATTCCTACCCACAGGTCAGGCCCATAGTTTGTGAAGCTTTGAATCCAAGTGAGGAATATGATGTGACAATAGCTCTACCTATGTGACAGGTCAACATTGGGGAAGCAATCCACTTTGTCATGTTGTCATTCCTTATATTTCAGATCACTATAGCCAGGTGCCATCTTGAGGCTGAGCCTCTCCAGAGTCTAAAATAGGGAGCAGTTTTGAAATTTGCTAGAAAATAAGGGGAGGCTTAAAACAGGAAGGAATCACTAATGAGGAAACCTGACGATACTGTCTCAGTCCCTTGATGGCAATTGTAGAAAAGAGGAGAACAGGAAGCAGACAGGTAGCAGGAGCTTCTGGTTGTGGTGGACACAATGGTTGGTGTCTCTGCTGTCTGTTGGCAAGAGGCAAATCCCATCACCTGAGGATAAGCAGGAAGAGTCATATCCCTGAGCCTATGGTCATTAGTCTGTATAGTCAGCTGCATGGTTGGCTGCTAGAATGACTGAAAATCCTGGAGCTCACACACAGCAAAACCCAGGATAAGGGATTAGAAAGCATTGAGATTAGCTCTGCAGTTAAAAAAACCTTAGTGTTCTGTCTGCTTCCTTCATCTCAATGCCCTTGGTGGTGGGGAACTCTTAGCACTGACATTAGGCACACTGGGAGTCTACTTACTGAGGAGTATCCAGAGTGAGAACTTGCCAGACCCATAGGCTGCAAAACCAAAAGAGTTTAGCAGAGGCTCCTGGCACACAAAGAAGAGAAGTTAATAAAATGAATGAGACTCTGGAGGACAACTGGTCCTTGACCAGTCTTAGCTCAGCATCAGGCTGAATGACAGGAAAGATACTGGAACACATAGGAAACACTGCTCTAATTCTGTCCCTCTGTCTTACCTTCCTTTTTAAAACATTGTCCTCCCTTTCTCTTTTGACTGTGGTGTTACTATCATTTTTGCCATAGTTTTATTGTTGATTCCTTCTTATTGCTCCCTAGGGAGCTAGTCTCCAGCAGTATAAGGCTCAAAGAAAAGGAGTACTAGACTTTTTTTTTTTTAATCTGGGTGGTTAAGGGAGAAAGACGTATTCTCTCTTGATGGTTTCCTTACTTATTTTCTGTTCTTCTTCTCTATTCTTTATCTCTATCCAGAAATGTCTCTACTGTCTCTCTTGATGTTTTCATCCTAACTCATTTTAGCCCTATCTTTGTTCTTTCCCTAACAGCTTATATACCCGAGCAAAATCTTTCAGTCAATATAAAAATTACAATGTGGCTACATTCTATTTTTCAAGTGAATGATTAAAATGAATACAAGTAAAAAAAATAGTGTGTTTTCCATGTCCCTTAACATGATTAAACCTTTTATGTATTACAGGTGAAAAACAAATTACCCCAAGAACCCAATTACAGTCATACCCAAACAACTTGTTATAGATTAACTATGTGGGCAAGCAAGGTATTCTTTTCAGTCAGGTATTTTACTGGCAGGCTGCATTTTACAGTTACAAAGAAAGGGCCAATTACTTAATTACTTATCTTGAAAGGCAATCTTATAAGGAATCTTAAAGAAATCACAAACCTAAACTTTTATATATGAAAAAGAGTCAGTCAGTTCTACTTTAAATCTTTAGGATATGTTTCCACTCATCTATTGTTTTTTATATCAGGAGATTGAAAGAAAATATGAGTACAAGTAAATCATCATCACCTTTGGTCATCAACCAGTCCTAGCAAGAAAAGTAATAATTAGCCTGCTTTGTTACTGTTCCCTGGCCTTAACTAGTTCCTTATTAAATTATGTGCCTTTCTAAAACTTTAGATTATCTTTTTGGGTTTTTCAAAGCTATTTGACAAAAACATCTTAGTCTAACTTTAAGTTACTTTTAAAGCTTTGTTTCAAATATGTTGTACCCTGAAACCTATGAACACATCTCCCAACATTATGATTAAAAGAATTCAAGCTAGCTGGGCTACCCGGACTCAAATGTTTTCCTTAATCATTAACCTAAGCCACAGTTTATATGACTCCTCAATAGAAATCAATGTGTTCTTGCTGTGAGGCACTTCTTGTTTATATTTTTAATCACCAAAACTATATTTAAACTAACATTATTATTATTATCCATCAGACAGTACAGGTTAGGAAGGAACCATCTTTATAATAATCCACAGGTAAAAATGCCCAGTAGAATGGTATATTGCCATGGAATAAAACACTATATTACAGGCAGTGAGGATCTCCCCATACCCATACACACCATGCCAGATACCAGAGAAAGACAACAGTAGTAAACATGTAAAGGCACAGCAGAAGAAAAAGACATTCTGGGGGTCTGTCATCTCTAGGACTTGCCTATCCAAGATTTCCATCAGAGAGCTTCCTACTGGTGGACTGATGCCTTTTGCTTCAATTGCCACCTGCTGCTCCTCTGATGTGGCCACCAGCACCTCTTGCACTCATAAAACTTCATGCATTTTCATTGTTGTACAGTCTCCCTCTGCCCACCATTCTTCTCATTTCTTCTGTGTAAACTTGCCTGTTATTTCTTCTTCCCTTGCTTTTCTGCATTTATTTAACACCTTTACCCTAATAGTTTTTTTTAATTTTGTGCCTTACTGTTTATTATTGTTGAGATTATAATATACTTATATCATTTCCCTTTTTTCCTTCCATCCAATATCCACATATACACTCTTGTCGTCTTTAAAATTCATGGACTCTTCCATATATATACAAAACTAAATATATAAATACCACCTGCTTGATCTGTATAATGTTACTTGTAGGTATATGTTTTCAGGCCTGATCATTTGGTACTGGGTAACCAAATGGTGTGCTCTTCCTTGGGGAAGACTTTCTCTCATTCTCAGCATTCCTTAGTTGACCATAGCTCTTTGTGAGGGTTGAAGCCGCATGAGCTTCCCTTCATGTTGGTAAGACCCCCTGTGTTATAGCTCCTCTGACATTTCTAGGAGACACAATCTCACAGCAAACTTCCTGTTCTTCTGGCTGTTACAATATTTCTGCTCGTTCTGCAATGATTCTTGAGCCTTAGGTACAGAAGTTGTGTCATAGATGTATCAGTTGGGACTGGGCTCTACAACTCTGCGTTTTTGATCAGTTGTGGTTTTCTGTAAAGGTTTCTGTCTGTTGCAAAGAGAAGTTTCCTTAATGAGTGGTGAGAAGTACACTTATCTGTCGGTATCAGGGCAAATATTCAGAATGTAATTGGGTCTTATCCTCCTTCAGTACACTGGCAGCTGTAGGATCTCTTCCAAGATCCATGACTTTCACTAGCCCCAGGAAGCTGGCTAGGTTTCCAGTACTAGGCAGGCTTTCTTCGTTGTTGATTAAACTTTAAGTACAACTAGAGAACTGTTGGTTACCACTAAGGAATGTACACCACAATCTTACCCTTAGGGTTATTGTGTCATGCTGGCTGACGTGGTTCATAGGCATCACAGTTGTGTGGAACTGTTGGTCATTTTCCTCCTCTAAAGCTCTCAGGACACCTTTTGGTAAATGAAACCTAGTCCTCAGGGAGGAGACTGTCAGGTCAGATCCAGCCAGGTCCTCTGGTTCCTCTGTCCAAAGCACATGTTGTCTTCAGCAATACAGACTTACACCCCACCTTTGGGAGCAACCAAGAGCAACAACAATAACCTATAATATTATTGACAGCCCTGACCAACAACTCCAAGTGAGGTTCTCACACCTGTTGTTTGTATTTTGGTTTGTTTTGGTGACATTGCTTTTGCAATGGTCTTTTTTCTCCTTTTGCAGCAGTCTTGGTAATTGAGCTCTCAACAAAAGTAAGAGGGCAGTAAGAATATCCTCAGATAAAACTAGAAGAGATGTCCAGCCCAAATGATGCAGAGACTATAACACAGAAACACAAGAAACATGGGAAAGCAAGGTAACATGGATTCCCTTAGAAATCACAGCCCATAATAAATGAATCTAAGAGTACTAAAATATCTGATATTTGAGACAAAAGATGAAAGTCCAATATAAATAAAGTGACCAATGATTTCAGTGAGGAGAAGCAAGCAAAAGAATGAAGTAAGAAACTCAGTTCAGGAGAAGAATAAGAAAGACAGAACCATGGATAAAAACTTCAACAATGACTCCAAGACTTAAATAGGAAAATCAGATGTTGCAAATGGAAATGTCAATAAATATCTTTAAAATCACAATGGAAAGAGATACTGATAAAGTAGATCACATAGAAGAAAGACTATCAGGGGAGGGAGACAAAAAAAATAAATAAAATGTCACATTTGGACATAGTGAAGGGCAAGAAAAGATGAAACAAGCAGGTCCTAAACTTGCACTAACACAGGAAAGTAGGCCAGTAACAGAGGACAGAGCCCTTATGAGAACAATGCAGGGGCAACAGGAGCATAGTACACAATACATGAAAATATAGTGAAAACCATTACTTTGTCTACCACTTGTAAAAACTCAATAAAAAGGAATCTCCTACATTTTTCTTTATTGGTGATTATTTACTTTTTTCCCTCCAGGCACAATTTTAAAGGCTAATTTTAATAGTCATATTTCTTCCTTCAGGATAGTCGCCTCCCCCATTTACTTACATGACATTAAAATCAGAGCTGCCAAAATGTCTTTCAGATCATAAAGCAAGCTCTCTCTACCACCAGGTCATGTTTCGCTCTCCAATCTTCAGCTGCATCCCACACGGAGAATTAAATGTGAACCCAAATGACTTTTTTATTGTTTAGTCCCTATCTCTAGCCTCTGCCTGGTAAAATTATAACTGAGTGGGAAGCAATTTCTGTTCAGTTCAAGGATCTGTTGAAATCATTCAAATAATTTGCCTGTAGCAACAGAAAGAAGCTACATGCCACAATTTAATATTAGAGTTTAACACTAAGCTTGGAAGATTGTATGACTATAACTTTCCTTTTCATACATGTGTGGTTCAAATATTGGAAGAGTTGGGCTGCTCTATAAGCAACTCTAATGCTTGAAGACATTTATTAACATGTTACCACTTACTGAGAAATGCAGTTAATTGCTGTCACACTGTATAAAATTCAAAATCCAGAGGTATAAGACCATCTACTTTGTAGTTGTTTTTAAACATTGTTTTGGTTATTTGCGTTCTGTATAATTTGGACCTAGCACGACACCCAAACCTTGGGTGGAGGAACTAGGTCACCAGAGTGTGCCAATGAAAGTCCCTGGGACACTGTCCTGCCTCTTCCCATCACTCCTCTTTCTCTTTCCTTCCCCTCCCCCTACCTTCTGTGCCATGAGGCAAGCACATGCCTCCCCATGCCCTCCCTGCTCTGAAATTCTTCCTATAGGCCAATGGAGTAAAGTGACTACAGCCGGAAAGGACGAGAGAGACGAAATGTCTCCTCCTTGCTCTAAGGATTTTGTGATAGCAATGGAACTAATAAAACATGTTCCTTGTATGTCCATGGAGACTTGAGGATCAGCTGATCCTTTTTTTTTTTTTCAAAAATGGCAGTTGATGCTTTTTTTTTTTTTAAGAGTTTATTTATTTATTTATTATGTATACAACATTCTGCTTCCATGTATATCTGCCCACCAGAAGAGGGCACCAGATCTCATAACAGATGATTGTGAGTCACCATGTGGTTGCTGGGAATTGAACTCGGGACCTCTAGAAGAGCAAGCAGCTGGTGCTCTTAACCCCTGAGCCATCTCTCCAGCCTTCTCCCCCCCCCTTTTTTTTTTTTTTTTTTTTTTTTTGGTTTTTTGAGACAGGGTTTCTCTGTGTAGCTTTGGAGTCTATCCTGGCACTCTCTCTCTGGAGACCAGGCTAGTCTCAAACTCACAGAAATCCGCCTGCCTCTGCCTCCCGAGTGCTGGGATTAAAGGCGTGTGCCACCAACGCCCAGCTTAATATTTTCAAAAAGTAATTTAGATGAGGTTTTGTTTTAGTTTGGTTGGGTTTGAGCAGTTGAGGCTTTGACAGAGATTCCATTTAATTGATAAACCATTTTTGGCCAATTAATTGGTAGCAATATTAACTCTTTAGGTTCCTGAACATGGGACACTTATCCATTCATTTAGATATTTCATAATTTAAATTTATAAAAATAATTTTGCAATTTTCATTATACAAGAGCTTGTGCTTCTTTAGCTATATTTACTAAAAAAATTTATTATTTCTGGTGATTTTGCAAATTAATTTGTTAATTTTATTTCCAGATAGTTCATTGATATGAATATGAACATAACGGACTTTTGTATGTTGTGTATTATGCACTGGTATTAAACACTGAAGTTTTCCTCAAGTATTTCATTAAAAATGAACACTATAATTTCAACGAATTCTTAATGGCTTTTTAAATGGAAAGATCAGGTTGTATGCAGCTAATAATGCCAGCTCCTTAATTTTAGTGCTAATGTCTTTCCATTCTTTTTCTTGCCTAATAGCTCCAGTAAGAACCTCTGGTACAATGCAAACGGAAGGCAAAAAAGGTGTCTTTGTCTTGCTTCTGGAAGTGTCTGTCTTTCAGCACCAAGTATGATATTTGCTGTATTATTTCAACAGATAGTCACTTGAGGACACTTTCTCTGACTGTTTTTCTTTGGTGGGGGTGGGGATGCAGGTAGGTGTTTTCTTCTTTAGCAATATCTAAATTTCATACTTTATTTTTGTTATCTTCTCTTTCTGTTTTTATTGAGGCAGCCTTGTCTTTTGTTCCTCTACTAATTACATTGATTTAAAAATGGTTTGTTAGTTTTAAAATGATTTTTCACTGTTTTTATTTAATCTGGTTTTTATTTCTTGTGGTAACTTTGTCATTGACATTGTGATTACTGACTTCAAAATGAATTAGGAAGTGTTTTCACTTCTTGTGTTTTGGAAAAGTTAGCACATGGTTGGAATTAATTATTCCTTGGTGGTTGGTATATTTCACCAATAAAGACATGGGTCTTGTGCCTTGAGAGATTTAAATCATTAATTTAATCATTAATTCAATCAATTGATCATCAATTTCTTTTTTTCATACTTATGGGACTACTCAAGTTTTAATGATTCCAAAACACTTCCTTCTATATCTCTGACCTTCAACTTTTATGTTGTTATTAGAAATTACATTTTGGTCCATTTACACAGAATTATAACTAATGACTTAGGCAGTTGTCTTTACATTTTTTACATTTATTTATGTATGTGTGATATGTATATATGAGTGCATGTACCATGGCACAAGTGTGGAGGTCAGAGGAGTTGGTTCTCTCCATGTACCATGTGGATTCCAGGAATGGAACTCAGGTCATCAGGTTTAACAATAATTAATGTTACACATGCTAAGCCATCTTACTAGTCCATGAGCAGTTGTATTTGTTGGTTTTTGGTTTTTTGAGACAGGGTTTCTGGATCTGTAGACCAGGCTGGCCTTGAACTCAGAAATCCACCTGCCTCTTGTCTTTGAGTTCTGGGATTAAAGGTGTGTGACATCACTGTTGGACTAAGGGCAGTGTTTTGTTTTTTTTTAAGACATAAAGAAATAATGTTCTAAGAAATGGCTAAGAATAATGGCCTTTTCTGGTAGCACAGGACAGTAGACTTTGCTTAAAGGAGGCAGAGGCAGGGGGACCTGGAGTTCAAGACCAGCCTAGGATCCATACTTTTTAGCTGGGTGGTGGTGGCACAAACCTTTAATCCTAGCACTTAGGAGACAGAAGCAGACAGATATCTGTGAGTTTGAGGCCAGCCTGGTTTACTGAGTGAGTTCTAGGACAGCCAAGGCTTCACAGAGAGCCCCTGTCTTGAAAAACCAAGAAATCATGAGTTACTGGAGAGGAGATGGCTCAGTGGGTAATACCACTGGCTGTGCAATCATGAGGACTTGAGTTCAAATCTTAGGGCCCATGTAAAAAACAAATGAACAAAAACTCTGTATTTTCTATGAATGCCTCTTACCCCAGCAGAGGTAGCTGTATTCCAGAGGCTCACTGGCCTTTCTTCTCCCTACCCATTCTGTGGCTGCTCTTTGTTCAAAGACATTTCTTAACTGATTCTAGAAAACATGTATCCTTTATCACACTTGCCAACAAAAGTACATGCTGAGTATTCCTGACCCAAATTGCTGGAGAGCAGAAGTTGTGGTGATACCTTTCTTGCACAAATAAAGCCTGTCTGGGTGTCAGAGAATGGAGCTTGCCACTAGCTAACCATAGAGGTCTGTAGGTCTGTACAGACAGGCAGGAAGTGACATAGCTGGGCAGTAACAGTATATAAGCAAGGACAAACAGGAAATCTCTCTCTTCACTGTGGAGAGTAAGGTGTGTTGTGGCTTGCTCCTTCTCTCTGATCTCTCAGCATTTTGCTCTATATCTGACTCTGAGCTTTTATTATCTAGACCAATTAAGAACTCATTTTACAGAAGTGGTTCAGATTTCAGCATCTCTGGGATCGGTGGATATTTGCATATTACTATTTCAAGCTTTCAAACCCCAAAGGTTCCAAATTTTAAATTCTTCAGATGTCATCTCTAAAAAAACTTGGGATCATTTATATTTTGGATTTTCAGAGTACTATCTATCATTTGACCTACACCAGATTTAGTGGTCAGATAATGAATGATCGCATAGAGATTTCCTTCCATGCCTGGAACCAAACTCTCCCAGCCCTTGTCAAGTGGTGTGTTTTCAATACAGAGCAACAACAAATCCTAACTCCAAAGCCAGAGATGCTCTGCCAAGCCTTGAGAGCTTGGAGTGGTTTTCAACCTCCCTGTGGCCCTTTAATACGTACACTTCTTTATATTGTGGTGGCTCCTGATCATAAAATTAGTTTCATTGCTACTTCATAACTGTAATTTTTAGTGTAACTAATCCATAGTTACACTATGAACTGTAATGTAGGTATCTGTGTTTTCTGTTGGTCTTAGGTGACCCCTGTGAATGGATTGATAATTCGACCCCCAAAGGGGTTGTGACTCATAGGTTGAGAACCACTGGCTTAGGGCCTTTACCTTGTGTCTGTGAGCATCCACACCATCCCAGGAATGGATTTCTGAAGAATGCAGGAGCTTTCCAAGGCTGTTGTAGCCATCTTACTTCTCAGGCTTCTGTCCTTAGATTTAAAGCAGGTTGTCCCTAGTCTCATGACTACAGATAGATTCCAGTAGCAGAGACTGGAGCGTTTTCCTTTTAGCACTTTTGATAAACATCTTACTAAATAGCAGCTCTAGTACTAGACTAATCTGGAGTCAGGTAAGATAAGTACAAAGTTTGAAAATTAGTTTTCTGGCAAATACTAGGTGGGTGAAAATAGTCAGGATGCATCCCAAGCATGGGGAAGAAGGGTTATTCCTTCCAAGGCCACATCTGTAGCAGAAGACTTTATGATGATCCGTTTTCTGTTTCTTTTTCTTTTTCTTTCTTTCTTTTTTTTTTTTTTTTTGATGCAAACAGCATGAGGCTTTATTGTTGTTTAATGAGCTAACCCCATGTTAGCTTGGGTCTTTCATCCACCCGCCATGGCGGATGGCTAGCAAAGACAGCTTGAAGGGGCTGCATAGAGAGCTTGTAGGGCAAGATCTTGTAAGGGGAGTGTCTAGGGATACGCACAGGCTCAGGATTGGTGTGCCTCCAGGCTTGGAGGGCTTGCCCTGTGTTGATTGGCCAACTGGTTGTTATGGCCCATAGGCCCTCCCAGGGTGGTTGCTATGCTCTGCGTGCTTCATTGCTGTGCACTTGTCCATAAAGCACACTCAGAGCCGTAAAGCATAGCACCACTAGCTAACTTCTGATTGGTTCCTTGCCACGAGGCAGGAATCTGACCTCTTAGTGACCAAGGCAAGGTCATGGCAAGCATGTGTTACTGTCATGGCTGCCGAAATGGGGAGGTCCCTTCATTACCCCCCCCTTTTTTTTTTTTTTTGAAATTCCAATCTTGGAATTGCTGTCTCTCTAGCGCCCCCATCAGGGAGTGAGAGATATTGGCATCCCCATGCAAGGGAGTTCCTTCTGACTTCTAGACTTGATATTTTTTAATACTTGAAATGTTTATTTATTGATTGGTAATTTTATTCCTTAAATACATTAAACAGGTCTACACTAAGAAGCCTCAAGCCTCTGTGTTCTCATTGAGATCTCGTCATTGCTCTTGAACAACTCTTCTGGGGGTTCCTACACATCTTCAGTTAATAGCTAGAGTTCCCCAAAGCTAAATGCTTGCAGTGGTTGCCAGATTTTTCATTGCTTTTAGGAAAGGGGCACAGACAGCTTCAGTATGCTCTGCTCCACCTTTTTTTTTTTCTCACTAAGGACACCTCTTTGATATCAGAATTTAATATTTCACACTTTGTAACAAATTCCATCTAAATTTATTATTATAACAAAAGCTTAGGCAGCCCAGGCTAACCTTGAACTTGCTTTGTGGTGGAGGATGAATTTGAATTTCTGATCATCCTGCTTTCTCCTCCTAAGTGAGAGATGACAGGAACATTCCACCACACACAGCATTATAAGGTGTTGGGGACGGAACCCAGGGCCTTCTGCATGCAAGCCAAGTACTCTGTGAGTCACATCCCCTGCTCCTCATTAATTTTTATTCAACTCTTAAAATTATTTCTCTTGATTGGTCTCTCTGGTGCCTCGAGGTCAGAAATGGACTTCCTCATTCATAGAATGCATTCTACACTGATATGATGCTACAGAAGTCTCACTCGCTAGCTGTAGCAGGCTGTAAGCCTCAAGGCCTTCACAACATTACCATGAGTATTTCCAGGGGCCCTACTCTCTCAGTTGTGCTGATTCCTCTTGTTGAGTGAGACTACCTCTAATTGAATTGTTTTTTCTAGACCACTCTTACATGGTGCCTCCTACAAAAAGCTTTCCACCCTCAGAACAAAGCTTAGATAGCTTGGTTGGGTATCAAGGAAGGGTCTAAACATTTCAAATAACCACCTCATAATTTTTTTTATAAAACTGAACAAATGTACACCTATAAAGAGATGCATCAGTGTTTATTGTTGCATTTATCTTTATATCTAGTTTCAATGTCTGACTGGTAACTGTGGCTACATTGGACAGTGAACAACACTAGGAAAGAGCCTCTTGTTGCATCCTCTGAGCCATATGTTATGCTAGCTCCTTTTCATCCATTTCTGAGACTTTAATTTTAATGCTGAAAACTGTAAGTATTTATTTGAAGGTTCACAATTCTTATGTAGTAGTCAGAGGAGAAGACACAACTGTCATTGCCTGGACATAAGAGAACACAAATGTCAGAGTGATTTACTGACTCATAACTGGGATTAATTGCTGTTGGTACTGAGCAAATGTAGAGTCTAACTGCAGTTGAGATCTTTTAGAAGCACCAGAGCTTAACTTTCTATGGAATGAAGTTGCTCTAAAGCAAGGTAAAACTGAAGGATGGAGGGGCTGTCATTTAAGGCACGGCGACAATTTCCTTTGTTGCGTAGGCTACTAAATAAGTAGTGATCACAAATGCTTCATTGTACCCAAGAAAGAAAGGTGCCAAGAGCTTTCTTCTATAACTGAAGGTGTAAGAATAGAAAAACAAAATGCCAAATAGTAAGAGGCTAGCATTTCAGGTTTTGAAAGATTCCCATCAGAATATCAGATGCCAATATATTGCCATACTACATTTTTATACACTAGGAATTTGCTAGAAGGTGATATGTTATAATGCCCTTTTATGGTGTAATTTGCAAGTCATATCTATCAGAGGAGTGTAAAATAGTGATGCTTTATAATATCTCAATTTGATGAATTCTATAATTAGCTATTGTTATTGCTTGTAGGAGAGTGGGAATGAGTAAATTGGAACTAGCTTTGCCACACAGAGTTGTTCTTGGCAAATGATTCAATTATTAGAACTTCTGTCTTATTTCCTGTAAGAATATTGATGCTATATATCTTAACAAGTAGTAAGTAAGGATAAAGTATACACACACACACACACACACACACACACACACACACACACACATGCTGGCCATGTGGTGAGTACTGCATGTGTTATCCCCCTTCTTTCTGACTATATGGTAATGGGCAAGCATATTCAACACTTAACGCCCTAGCAGTTATTGAATCATGTGTGTGCTTCTCTATTCAGTTTCAAAATGATTCAATCTTGGCTAACACCCCAGTTTGTAAGAGCTGTTTTACACCAACAAGAGACACTGCTTAATCCCTTATTAGTCACTTGGAAGTGTATATACTGGAGACTCCTCAGAGATAAGAGTTTGCCTTTTTTTTAACTTTCTGGTGTGGTTTGGGTGCAGTCATGGTTGAAAGATTTGACACTCCAGCTTTTTGTATACTTCTTTCTGGAAGTTAGCATTTGGTTTAGTGTTTCTTATTCCAATATATGCAGAACTGACAGGAAATAAAGACAAATTCTTTCTTGAGCAGAGGACACTGCCCTGGCTCCCTCCTTCCCACTTTTAACATTCAAGGTTATTGGTTTGGAGACAAATCTTTTGGATGGTGACTTAGTTATGGGACAGAATATTCAGAAATACAATTGTCAGATCACCTTATTTGAGAGCCCCACCACCACCTCCACTGGCTCATGAGGACATGAGAGAAAGAAGCTGTCTACATGCCATGACATTTGAAGCTAGTAAAGCCTAAATTGTGGACTTGAGCCAGCTTCTAGAGCTTGAGAATAACTTTATGATTTTTAAGTCATTTGGTTTATAGGCGTTTTTTATAATATGCTTGCCTGATGACAGCATTGCTTCATTTGTATAGATTATAGAGTAAGTTAGGACTTCAGTGACATTACAAAGCAGTTATTAGAATAAAATATGGAAGGTAATCTTTTTGTTCAGCATAGAACTCAGTAACTAATCATCTCCATGAAATCAGAGACATACATAAACTTAGATTTTATTTCTACAATGCAGAGCAAATGGTGGGTATTTTAGTCTTTTACTTTCAGAATAGCCTGTAAAACTGTTATCTTCCCATTTAAGGGACCATTTCTGCATTCATGCTTTTCTATAGTTATGAAATAATACCACAGCACCTTTCTGGTTTTGATCTCTAGCCTGTAAATTTCCACCTTTGAAAATATTACTGCAGCAAACATCCTTACATTCTGAGTTAAAGGTCTCTGTGGAACTGCAATGTAAAGTAGCATTTAATTTTTTTATTTTATTCAGTTAATGTTTATTTATCTGTATGTAAGTGAGGCTGGAGTGCCACAGAGTAGAAAAGGACAACTTTCTGGAGTATGCTCTGTTCTGTCACTATGTGGGTCCTTAGAGTCTAACATAGGTCATCAGCCTTGCCGCAAGCACCTTTATCCAATGAGCCATCTCATTGCATACTCACCTACACACACACACACACACACACACACACACACACACACACACACACGTATATTTGAGGGGAGTATGAGAAATTTGTTCTCAGGCCTTATATGTGCTAGACAAGTCTTTACCACTGAGCTGCCTCTCAACACTCCATTTGTAATTGTGATGGATGTTTTTACATACATTTACATACGATCACATGCATTTCACTGGTTTTCACAGTCTCAGCAACATGAGAGTCTATTTTATCAAACCTTAGTATTTTTTAGCAATTGTATTTTTGTCCAATCTAATACAGTCTTGTTTTAAATTTGGATTATTGCAAGTCTGAGTATCTTTTCATGTGTTAAATTGCCATTTGAATTTTCACTTTGATGAACCATTTCTTCTTATTCTGTGATCGATTTTCTGCTAGGCTTTTCCTTTGTTTCTTGAGAATTTCTTAAAAATTAATGAAAAATGTCAGTTTATATGTGATATAGAAATTTTCCAGGATCATTGTATAAGTTTATTTATGGTGATGTTGAGCAAGAACCTAATTTTATTTAGTTAAATAAATCAGACTTCACAGTCGTGATTGAGGTTTTAAGTACTGTTTTTTAATATTAGTAATTTAGAAAATATATTTTAATTTAAATTTTTATTTTACCTGAAATTTATTTGGACAAATAACGATACAGGGAGCTGTAGTAGTTTGAATAAGAACGGTTCCCATAGGCTCACATATAGTTGAATGTTTAGTTATCAGGGAGTAGAAGCGTTTGAAAGCATTGTAAGGATTAGGAGATTTGTCTTTGTTGGTGTAGGTGTGGCCTTTTTGAGAAAGTATGTCACTGGGGGTTGACTTGGGGGTTTCAAAAACCCAAGCAAGACCCAGTAGCTTCCTTTTTAATAAGAGTTTCTTTGGTCATGGTGTCTCTTCACAGCAATGGAACAGTGACTAAGACAGGAACCAACATGTTTTCCTAGATATATACCTGGTTATTGACCCTTATTCTACTAAATAATCAACTTTTTGTTGAATTGAAATAACATCACATCATATGCTATATTTATAAATGGTTTCAGATTCATTTTTGAATTTTCAAGCTCTGGTCTATGTTGTTATTCTTATGCTGGTACCATACATGGGTACTTATTATAACACAGTGTTGAATGATCCTATTGTACATCATCCCTATAGTAAGACCTTATGGTGCATACACATAAATAAAAACGGTTTTAATTGTCACAACTGTATTTAATTTTATATATTTCTTTTTCACATACATAAACATTTTAGGCTTACTTATAAAGTTATGAGTTTCACAATAGCATTTTTAGAAGCCAAACCCCAGGGATTTGGCATTATAACACCAAGGGAGGGGTTCTCAGCACCACCAGATGTTATATTGCTCCCGACCATTCTTATTTTAATGCAAAACTGATTGCTCATGTTGACTGAGCTAGTGGAAGAGTTAGGTGTTCCTTCAGTGGCTCTTCCAGAGTCAGCTATCCATGCTGCTTATGCCCTGTCTGTTTTCCAGTAATAACTGGTGGTCCTGCTTCTTCACCCACTTGCATCTGGAAATGAACCTTCACATCCTGCCTAAAGAAGTTGTTTTTGGAATACTTTAGGTAGATTGCTGCTCTTAAGCAAAATATTATTCCTAATATTAATATTGTCTTGCATTTCTAGCTCATATCATTCTTTAAGGAAATTTCTCCTGGAAAAATGCACAAAGAAATTGAACAGCTAATACTATTTCTCAAGATAATCAAGGTGTCCCCTCACCTTCATCTGCTTCTCAGTTCTGTTGATTCTGCATGAGTGTCAGGGTTTGTCTTTGACATGCAATCAGACGATGTCAAATAACACCCATTGTCATGCAAGAGCCAAACACATTCCCAGACTTTTAGCTTACTTTAGCAGCAGCATTCAGCAAACTTCCTTCATCCTCCAAAGGCAGTCATTGATTGAGTGATGACTGAGATCTTACATTACCTAACAATCAAAGGTCTTTCTGGTTTTCATTCAGATTTTCTTTATTTTTTTGCAAGCAATAGAGGTCCTATTTCACTTTGATTAAAGATCTCATAAGTGTTCACAACTGGACATTCTAAAGTCTCTTTTATGGTGTAGGATTTTTGTCTTTGACTAGGAAGTGAGGATCCTGGATTATAATTCTCTGCTCTGACCAATGAACATTGCTGTATGCAGCATTGTAATTACTCCCTACATATAATACAACCATACAAAATTCTCAGTGTCATGAGGTCTCCTCATGTGTTTTTTGGTCAGGGACAATTTCATGCTGCTTCACATTTTTTTCTTACTTCTGAATGTATCTTCAGTTCATTTACTATGCTGATTTCTATGTAGGACTCAGAAATCCCTCTGCTACTAAATAATCCAGAAGCATTATGAAATTTATTATTAACATTCTACACTGTCAAACTTATTCCCACATGTCCAAATGCATGAAATAGAAGGCTCAGAGCAGTATACTCACTATAGCCAACATTTGATGCTTTTGCATTGTAGAATATAATTTAGGGATGAAAACAACCCTTTTTTCTAGCAACATCTATCTAAATGACATTTTACTGCAGCAGTTCATAACTGGGAAAAACAAACATTTCTCTTCTATCAATTACAATGAAAATGCTTGGCAGTCCAGAGCAATTTGTTTCTGATTGTCTTCCCAACTGTTAGATTTCACAGAATCAAAAAGCAGACAACTGTCTTCTAGAACATTATAGACAAGTAATTTTTCTGGTGTAATTAATAAAAAGTGTATTTGAATATATTACTTAAAAGAATGGGACAGTGAGATTCCTCAACAGTTCTTTACTTGGAAAAACATGGAGTCATGTTCTGTTTCATGCTCATAACACATTTTCTTTGTCTTCATTATCTGTGGACATGTGGCTTATTTGTGTGCCTTGGCTTTTGTGATCATGCTGCAATGAGAACACTTCTGGATTCCCATCTGAGATCCATCTATATGCTGCATGTTCATGCATGCATGGACTCTTTAGGTTTACTTTTATAGATAAGAATGCATTGTTTCTGAACAGACATTTTTACTGTTTTCTTGCTAATTTAGATGCATTTGATTTCCTCCTTCTCTCTAGCTGCTCTAGATAGCAATTCCAGGACCATGCTGAATGGAAGCTGCAGGACTCAAAGCTATGACCAGTGACTAAAAGCTTTCAGATTGACACAGTTCTGTGTCACATTACATCTAGTAAAAATATGTAACACCTTTATTAAGTAATTTGTTTGATGTTCTTAAAAAGGGATAATTCATCCATCAACTTAATTCTTGATTTTTTCCAGTGTAAGTATTTTCCCTTTGACACCATCTGAAGCTCAAAGACATCTGTGTGTGGTTTTTTCATGGTAGTTATTTTTCAGGTACACTAAAATGATGGGATGGATTTTATCCTTTGCTTGAGATGTATGTTCAGGTTAGGTTTTCTTTATTTGATTCAGTAATGTGCCTACAGCTAGTATCTCAACTCATTGCTTTGTGATAAATGCTGAAAATTATACTTTGTTGTGTTTTTGTTTGAATTTGAGGCTTCTTTATGGTCTCCTCCACAGTCATTTGTATGACTGATCATTGGAAGGTAACTTGAGGAAAAAAAGCATGCCATTTTTAGTGTGTTAGACTGATCTTCCATTGTTTCACATTTGTTTGAAGAAGGTTTAAGCACAGTCTCATACAAACATTTTCCCTCTCACACTTCCCAGAGCTCCCAGACTGATGATGAGTTGTAATGACTTACAACTCTGAGGTACTTACTGTGAATTCTTCTTTCTATAATAAAGTAACGTGTGTGTGTGTGTGTGTGTGTGTGTGTGTGTGTGTGTGTGTGTGTGTGTGTGTTTTATGGTACTTTGGCCTTGCTTCACTTTTCTTGATATTTGTGATTGTTTTTTTCTCTCCTAGTGTTTACATTTCAAAAACATTGCCTTTGGTATATTTTGAAGACAAAGATGGTTAGGCCTCAGTTCCTGCTTTTGGGAGCATCGCAATTTCTTTTAGCAGTTGAGTTTCTCATGTTCATCCTTCTGTTTCCAAGCATCTATTTTCTTCTATTACTAACAAGATCTTGGTCTTCTAATGATTATCCTTCATTTTTGTCTTCTTTTATCTAATCTGCTGAAAGAAACAAAGCTGCTGTGAGGATGGCTTAGTGAGTGCTCTATTGCTGTGAAAAAACACCATGACCAAGGCAACTCTTACACTAGAAAACATTTAACTGGGGGCTTGCTTATAGCTTCAGAGCAATAGTTGCTTATCATTATGGTGGGGAAGAGACAGGCATGGTGCTGGAGCAGTAGGTGAGAGTTTTACACCTTGATCCATAGGCAGGAGACAGAAAGAAAGAAAGAAAGAAAGAAAGAAAGAAAGAAAGAAAGAAAGAAAGAAAGAAAGAAAGAGAGAGAGAAAGAAAGAAGGAAAGAAAGAGAGAGAGAAAGAAAGAAAGAGAGAAAGAGAGAGAGAGAGCAGATACTGGGCCTGGCATGAGCTTTTGAAACCTCACAGCCCACTCCCAATGACACACCTGCTCCAACAAAGCCACAGTTCCTGATCATTGCCAATGGTCTCTCAACTGGAACCAAGGAGCCAATTATATGAGTCTATGGGAGTCATTCTCACACAAACCACCACAGGATGTGTCTATTTATTTTCCAGGGCTCCACTTACTTGGTGGCCTAAAGCAACACTACTGCAATACTATGAAGGCTACAAATCCAAGATCAAGACCTTCATGTGTTACGATGGCCCCAGAACCTCTAGAGGAATCCTTCCTCACTCCTTGCAGCATGTGGTGATTTGTTAAAAATCTTTGGTGGTACTGGCTTGGGGATGGAGCTCCTTACTGTCTTTACAGGGTGTTCATCCCATCTATGTTTCCATTTGATCACCATCTGGTCATATTTCAGTCATATCCATTACATATCTTTGTACCATTAATACCTTGGTATAAATTCTGATCTTGTTGTAGTTGAAGCAGCTAACAATATAATTTCCTGAAACAGTGAAAAAAAGATCTGGAAACACACAAAAAATATTTCAAAAAAAAAGAAAGAAAAAAGAAAGAAAGTGACCTTATTTCAGTAAAGAGCATATTCATTTTCAATTTTGCTTCAAAATTATTTTTAAACATTATTTTTTCCATGTTTAAGGTACATAAAAATGTTGGATTAGAAATAGTGAATTCTAAGATTTTAAGGTGACCCCTAAAATAAATGTTAGAGCAGAGTTAAGCAGCCATGCCAACATAAAACATTAGGACTGTAGCAGAATAAAAATTGATAACAGCAGCTTGAGTATGTGGAGATGCTCAAGGGTGACTAACACCACTGACAGACCCCATTTCCTTGTCCTCTTCATGTTCAACATTAGTCTTGGTTTGCAAAGAACAAGGTGGCTTCAAAGGTGAACTTACCACATGTCATTTAGTAAAGGTTAAAAGACAGACTCTTCGTAATACACAGTTCCAAAAATATCCCTGCTACAAGTAGCTATATGGAAAGTCTGTCAAACTCATTAGTAAGAGAAGAAAGCATGGCTTCCTTTCTTTATTTGGTGACTTAATACACTGCATGAGGACTCAGAGTTGGAGAGCAAGCCTTGGTTGGCATCTTCAGTGACAAAAACATGATCTATGGCCTGGAGAAATGCCTCAGCTGTTAAAAGCACTTGCTGCTCTTCCAGCTGACATTGGTTTAATAAAAATAAAATACACATTTAATATACAAATAATTTAATCAACCAGTACAGGATTTAAAAGTAAGACTGATGCTTTTAGTAGAAGACAGTTGTTGCAGTAGACTTTGTCACTTACAAGTCAGGACATGCAAGAGTAATGAGCTAAAAGGGAGTAGACACAGGAGTTGGTTGCATGTCCTGTTTCCTATTCAAGTACTCACCAGGCTCAACCCTTCTTAGTTTCCCAGATCAGAGGTAGTATTACCACAGAGGATTCCGTTCTGTTTATGGCTTTACTTTAGTTTGTTTCATCAGAGATCTCTCTTGAAATACATAGAGACCCTCTTCTTCATTGGAGACCTTCACTAAATTGTACAATGACTAAAATTTTCTGTTACCAAGAAAATTATTTATTTCATATTCCCTTTATAGTTCAGTAATGTGTGATGTGAAATCATTGAAATAGACATTGTAATATATAAATACATGAATACTATCAGAACAAAACACTTTCAATGCAGCAATGGCAACAATCAGGCTTCATCTTACACTACAGGATGAGATGTTTGAATGCTTGACCATAGCTGATTTCTAGTTAGGTATAATCTCTACTTCAGAACATGGTGCAATTAGCATTCTGTGTGCCTGAGAAATGGTGCATTCTATCTCTTGGCATCAAGGTCCTGTTTTATCTTTAATTCCTGTCTGCAGAAAGTATACTCTTGACTATATTGTGTATTGTTATCAATGTGCACTTAACTTACCATTTAGCCATTGCTGTGTTAAGTAGGAATGGGTGTAAATATGTTCAAACAGTACCATGGGACAAGCTAGACTATGTGCCCTATTTTAAAGACACAGTAATGTGAAAACTTGGCCTCTCTTCCCTGAGAAGAAAATCATTCTGAATCAAGCCAGCATAAAAGCACTCTAGCATTTTACAGAACTAACTCTCCACAGGAGAAAAAGGTTTTAGACAGTACCTTAAAAGCTTGTAATCAATAAAAAGGAAGGAATAACAACAATCAAAGAAAAAGAGGCCATTTATTTGAGAGAGAACAGGTGGGAGGCAGTACATGCAATAGGTTAAAGGGGAAGGGGGAAATAATGGGATTCTATTTTAATTTCAAAATTAAAAGAAATATCAGTGAAAAAAAGTCGTGGAAGTCAGTCTTTATAGACAGACAGACAGACAGACTGAAATGAGATGGAGGCTAGACTCAATCAGGGTCTTTCCCAGTTTTATAGGCATGGCTGATGCTATCCCCCAAGACTCAAAAGCAAAGTTTTTATCAATGTGGCCTCAAATTTCAGCCAAATGAGCATTTCCTTCAAGAGACAGTTTCATATGCTGCCTTCCAGTGGATGTAACTCCGTTTAATACTTTCAATGCATGAACACTTAAGCTTTTAGAGCAAGTGTGGCATGGGGAGAGTGGGATATGTTTTGGAACATGCTAATGTTAGAGGGTACTAGATGGTTTTCAAATGGCTTCTTAGAGTGGACTTAATTTATAGTGTGTAAGTAGGGCCAGCTCTCTCTCTCTCTCTCTCTTTCTCTCTCTCTCTCTCTTCCTCCCTCCCACCTTTCCTCCCTCCCCTCTCTCTCTCTCTCTCTCTCTCTCTCTCTCTCTCTCTCTCTCTCTCTCTCTCTCTCTCTCTCTGTGTGTGTGTGTGTGTGTGTGTGTGTGTGTATAGGTATGTTGATCGGGGCTGAAGTCAAGGCTTTGTTCCCCTCACTTGAGCACTCTATCACTAAACTACAGTTCAAGTCTTTGAATTATAGCTTCTATATAATCATCTTCCAAAACAGAATTTTAAAGACATGTAATTTTTATGTATAAAGCCTCTTTGAGTTGTACAATTGTCTTTTCATGAATACCTCACCAAATATAGGTTTACATTTTTGCTGTGAGCCTGATATTGCTTCTGTTGATCTTTAAGAACATTAACAGATTTGTGTGCACAGCCAGTGTTTAACTGGGGTTGATAGGAAGGACAAGCACACACTAAAAATGAAAGGCTTAATTCCGCTATTGAAAATGAAGGAAGCAGTGCTTCCCATACCCTTTTCTGAGATACTGCATTTGGAAACTTTCAAGTTCCTTTGCTGCCTCTGAGATGTGGGAAGTCCTTTTGTATTGTAAGTTAGCCTCTCACCAGTTTTTCCAAGCACAGGGGCCATCTCTTTGAAATGCAGGTATCAGCAAAGAGAGAACCTTTGGCTCACAGCTTCTGGTGCGGACTAACTTTGGTGAGAACCTGCCAGGAGACACAAACTTATTTGTCACAACACCATGGGTTCATTTTTTCTCCCCTTTCAGATAAAACTGGTCAAAACAGATAACCCTCCCAGTTTCCAGATGGGCTCAGGACAAACTGTTTGACCAATGATGACAATTTGTTTTATTCTTGGACTAATTGTGTTTTTCTTAAGAAATTGTACTAACATGTCCTATGTACTTGACTGAATGAAAGAGTGAGGGTACTTTCTGGGTTTTTTTTTTTCAGTTTCTAATGAATTATTTGAAATGTGCACATCGTTTTTGATAATACTTATTCAAAAATAAAAGTTTTCCACTTTTAACTATACTTCCCCTAACAACTTCTTGGCAGGATATGGACTTGGTGTGTAAAGTGAGCAGCGGCTTGGGGAAGGAAACTTGACAATATCTATTCTAATAAATGGAGTGTAACAGCTAAGACTGCCTTATTTCTATGATCCCAACATCGAGGAAATAACCAAAAAATGTAATCAAAGTTATACACTTTTTATTAATCTGGCAAGAAGTTACTTTGTTTCCTGATGATTAACTTTTGCATCTGTGTGTAATGTCTGTGTGTGGGCAGATGCGTGTTTACATGTACAAATGTAGACATGCACACATGCTACATGTGGAGACCAAAAGTTAATGTCAGGACCCTAGGAAATCTAAGCCTAGGTAAAAGCTGGGCATAGCAAAAAAAGGTTTAGCGCTTTAGCTTCAGTGAGGAAACCCTGGCTCAAGGAACTAAGGCAGAAAATGATACAGAAGGACACCCAGTGTCCTCCTCCTCTGGATGCTTTGCATGAATGCACATGGGTTCATCACTACACACTCATGCTGGCTTTGCATTCTTTGCCCATTGTCATTCATTATTTGTCATTGTCCTGCTTTTTAATCCCCACCTAGTCAAATAGGTTGTAAATATTTTGTTTGTTGCTTGTTAGAATTCCGTCTACATTGTCTTTATTTATATTCTTATGTAATCAAATGTATGTTTTTGTTTTCTTGGCTCTCAGCACTTGAGAGTGCTTAAGAATTTTCTTAGCATACTTCCCCACTAATGGCCCTACAGTTTATGTAGTTTGATTTCTTTTTCTCACATTTAAACTAATTTTGGCCTTATGTAATCTTGGGAGCAAGCAACAGAGAACTATGATGTAGATTAAATGGCTAATCAGTGGTAGCAAGAACCTTAAGCACCTATTGACTTCAATGGGTGACAGCAAATTTATATTTTTAGTCCATTGTCTAAAGTGCCTAGACTTTATACTAACAATAATTTGCCCAGAAATACAGCCTTATGTTTTAATAGTGTTTTGAGCATACTATAGATTTCAAACTCAGTAATTTTGTATACTAATTAGCATGGGAGATTTCAAAATAGATATTGGATTTCCATAAAAGTGTATTTCCAAGAAACCATGCAAGTCTGAAGTGATGTTTGAGAAATTTCATTAAGGAATTCAATCCTTCATTGACATAATGAAAGAAATGAAACTACACATTGGAAAGTCACTGTTCCTCAGTGATAACATTTAGAAACATGGGGTTTAAAGACCCACACATAGCAGACAGGAAATTTGGCAACATCTTGATAGTTCTTTTAATTGGTTACTTAACATCAGAGTCTGAGCTAGGGTATATGTTTAAATGTATAGCTACTTTTTAAAGTGAATGGAGGAACAAAGAATTCTTTTCTTTCATTTAGTCCTTTTTATGTCATTTAGCCTCGATTCAATTTTTTTTTCAAATTTTATGCTAAAGTTACAAAACATTAAAGAGTTTAAGATTAAAGCAAAAGATTAACAATTCTTTCTCTGAAATGTGAACAGTACATAGTATAAACCGTCTCACTTGATATAACAGAAATCAATTTTGTCAGGATCTGTCCTGGATGAATACTGTACATAAACCAACACTATAAAGATGAACAAATTGAGTATTAAGACCACTGCTAAATGATTTAAATGTGGTAGATTATTTGTAAAAATTAAAATTGTGTTACACACAAAAAACTTTCAAGTGATTTCAGTTACTTTCAGTATTTATTTAGGATAGATTTTATGTTTTCATCATATGGGGTTTGATAGCCACACATTATATATTTTTCACTGGCTGTGAAATATCAACCATTATAAATCTGTGTTTTACACTTGGGTGATATGTATTTGTTAGAACGAGAGATTTAATACATGACAAAAATACTTAAAGGGATTTATAAAATTATACACATCAATCAAACCCTAGTTATCCTTCACTTCTGAAAACCTGGTTACATGAATACTTGTCCAAAGAGTTAAAATGATTTTATTATTTGAAAATATAGCACATAGCCACATTTAGGTAAGACGTAAGTTTAGTGAAAAAAAAGAACCCGTGAGTCCTTTATTCTCAGGATACACATGCCAGAATGATAGCATTTCTATGTTTTTCTTATTTTTATGGCTGACTGTTCACCTACCATGTTCACATGGTTCAGGAGACAAACGTGTCCAGTATTTCATCTGTTTTAGCTTTAAACTAGGACACAAAGGTTCTTTAAATTTCTTTAAGGAAGCTGAACTTACAGCATCATGTGATAAGTGCCTTAAAATAAAAATCAAGAGGTGGCTCATTGAGTAAAAGCATTTGTTGCTCTTGCAGAGGATGTGGGCTGGGCTCCCATTATGGACATGGTGGTTCACAACCATCCATAGCTCCAGTTCCAGGGAATCCAGTGCCCTCTTCTGACCCCCACAGGACACACACACACACACACACACACACACACACACACACACACACACACACACACACACGCACACGCACACGATACACATAGGGACAATGCAACCAGAGGACACAAATAAAGTAACTAAATCTAAAAAATTCAACAGAAATCAATGTTTTAAGAAAAGTTTATTCCTTTTGGAGAAAGGATCTTGTGTAGTCCAGGCTGTCCTTGAGCTTGCTATGTAGTCAATAGATGCCTTGAACTTCTACACATTTGCCTCTGTCTCCTGCATGCTAGGATTACAGATGTAGGCCAACATCCCAGTCAAACACAACATTTTCTAAAGTGCCTTTCTAGAAACATATTCATTCAACTTACAGGCTTAGGTTAAAATATTTAATCTTTATTTTCACTGAGTTAAGTGCAACTCAAATATTGTAGATCTGCCTAAATCGTCTTAGGCATTATACAGTCGGTGTCTGGAACCACAGACAAAAAAACGATATACACACGGTTTACCTTCTTTCAGGTTTCATACTCGAGAAACTTGGATATAACTGCATACATTTTGGAAAAAACTCTCCCCTTGACCATGAGAAATCTGGAAAGGCAAGTTCCACTTCCTATGGCTGGGCCTTCCATACCTCTAGGCTCTAACACAGAATGGAGGGCAGAGAAGGAATGTTTGTTTATATTGTTTCCAAGTGGTAGTGACAAGTATACCTGAGGGCATCCAGAGGGAGATGCCCATAATGCAGGCATGGTGCAAGCACTTTCTACCATGCAGACCTAGGGTCTGTAACATTCTAGGCAAGCACTCTCTCATTGGGCCACACTGCCAGCTCAGTACTTTTTGATTAGTTAGGAAAGGGAATCTCAAGATGTTTCAGAACATCACTTTTTTTGCTTGCTTGTTTGTTTTTCGAGACAGGGTTTCCCTGTGTAACTGTCCTAGCTGTCCAAGAATTTGCTTTGTAGATCATGTTGGCCTCGAACTCAAAAACATCAGCCTACCTCTGCCTCCCTAGTGCTGAGATTAAAGGCAAGCACCACCACCACCCAGCCCAGCTTAAACTCATGGTATTTAAGGACAAAAAGTTTATACGAAGTACAAAGTTTTGACTAGGAAATAACTGCATGGGATCTTCAATTCTGCATAGCTAACAGAAAAAAAAAATTGTTTCTTAAAAATGGAGTTAGATGAGAATAAACACAGGAACAAAGACACTCAAAATGTCAGGAACACTGTGGGGAAGTTTTTCTACTACTTCAGTACTTACACTAAAAGCTAACACTTGAAATTCATGTCCAATAATGTTTCAAAGGATGTAAACATTAGTCTGTATTTGGCAGTACAGAAAGTGCCTAGGGTTCATCTGGTAAGTCACAGGGCCTCTAGTGGGAACAGTTCTCCACGATCTCCCTCCATGAGCTGGTCCTGTGCGGCCCGATGGAAGCACGCCTGAGGGAAGATTCACCGGGGACAGTGACATGGTGAGTATCCTCAGACACACGCAGGACCAAGGAGAAAGTGCAGCCAGTGCAGAACACATCAGCAGCACTGGGACCTGGCCTTTGTTGGGAGGGGCTCATCAGTCAGTTTAATTTTGTCCATGTCGTTTTCTTCACTGGGAAAGTTCTGCTGGTTTGCAAGGATGTTTTCCACTAGGAACCGGGTGGCCTCGTCGATGTTTATATTATCCTGTGATGGGAACACAGAATGGGAAGGTCAGTGTCTGCCTTGGCCTCAGAAAATAAATGATGAGTGCAGTGAGGGGACTAGGGAGACATGCCAGAGGGCACTAAGCACACAGCGAAATCTCTTCTCCAATGCTAGCATCTGTTACATTAAGCGTTCAAGGCATTAATTTAATTTGCTATTTATTCTTTGAAAGTGTCATACATGTATAGAATGAATTTTAGTTAATTCTGCTACCATTAATCTCTCATATCCCATCCTTCTTCCCAGAGCCTCATCTTCCAGAAACGTCTCCTCCCCCCACCGTTTTCATGTCTTTTTGTGTGTGATTCACTGAGTTAATTAGAGTTGTTGCCCCAGCATGAGTGGGAGGCTATTTATTGAAACACAGGAAATGTTATAGTGGTTACACCACTTTTGTAACCTCAAGTGACGTCTTGGAGAACACTGGCCACAGTATAGCCCTTGGCCTGGGTCTTTCTAATATTTTGAGTAACTTTTGAGTAACTTCAAGTGCTGCATTCTTGGTGGGAAGCAGATAGAACCATGTGTCTTTGGAGTGCGGAAGACATGTGGATTAAGGTCATGCTTCCAGGCTTCCTGTTGAAAAGTTGCAATTCCACCTTTGGACTTAGTGAATACAAATAGGTGAATATCCTACTTCTTACACATTTCTCCTCACTAAATTTAGCATCTATTAGTTCTCTTCTAGGCAATTACCACTGTGCTAATGGAAGCTGTCATTTCATTTGCACCAGTCCTTCTGTATTTACTGGTTAGGACTCTACTGTGAGAGAAAATGTATTCATCATTTGTTTGTGCACATCATGGGTTGTTATCAATTTTATCCATTAAGCCCATCCCAATAATTCTTTACTTAGTGATTGTCCTATAATTCTGTAGCATCTACAAGCAGGCCCCTATGCTCTTTGGGACATGTCCACATTGTTTTGTGAATACCTCCTTACTTTCTGGCAACACAGACTATCTCAAGATTATCTTCATTTTCTATTCCCATCAGCCATGGAATCATGTCTTTCTTCTGATATTGTCAATCTGTTTATTTGAAAAATTGTATTGTAATTGTATTAGGAGAGTTCATTCTTTATATGCCCCCAGTCCTCTTGGCAAATAGAGCTATTAAATACATGTGTACACACACACACACACACACACACACACACACACACACACACACACACACACACACACCACCTACATCTTTTTTGTATTTTTATAAATATTCATGAAAATAAATGCATATATATGAATACACACATAAATTTATAAAATAGGAAACTATATTAATGTCTCCAGCCAAATCCAACACTATGAAATTATCTCCCTTATTTGTGTAAACTTTATCAGATAGCAGGGCTGTTCATTTGGGAGTGATGCTGTTTATTTTTTCCAAGACCAGGTGTTCTTGGTGTAGCTTTGGAGCCTGTCCTGGAACTTGCTCTGTAGACCAGGCTGGTCTGAAATTCACAGAGATCTGCCTGCCTCTGTCTCCCAAGTGATAGGATTAAAGGCGTGCACCACCACTGTCTGGATGCTGTTTATTTAGGATGTTTTTCACAGCATGGACTGGTTTGAGACCTTTACTCCCAAGATAACTTTAACAGAAGCAAGGATCTTTGAATTTCCAAAAGTGTTGCTCAGCTCTTGTCATTTCCACTCATCATTAGTTATATTTGTATTGTTGTTGCTGTGATAAAACACCATGACCAAGGCAATTTATGAGGGAAGGATGTATTTGGGCTCACAGGTGGGAGATTATTCAATGTCAGTTCTCATCAGAATGATGAAAGCAAGTGAGGAGCGACTGCATCACAGGACAGCCTCTGAGTATTGAATGATGATAGAGTTGATGGCAAAGGAAAGTCCCTCGAGGCAGAAGTGAGTGGTCCCAACCGTACACTGTTTTGGCAAATATATTGTCTTATGTTGTCCTTAGTTTTGTGAACAGATAGATAGTTGTGATGGAACCCAGAGGTGCTGTCACCATCATGCGCTAGGGGGAAGGATGTCAGCAGGCAGGCATGGAAACTGGGACAACTAGAAACTAAGAGATAATACCTCAAACCATAAGCAGGAAGCAGAGAGAGAAAACTGGGGATGATATGAGATTTTCAAATCTCAATGCTAGTTCCGAGTGATCTACTTCCTCCATACCTCCTAAGTCTCACCAAACAGTTCCATCAAATACATCAGTATTCAATACACGAGCCTCTGGGGATATTCTCCTTCAAACACAGCTCTTTAGCAGTGGTTATTCCAAGGTAAGTGGGAACCAAAAATTCCATATTATAGTGAAATGAGTTGCAGAGTTCCATATAAAAATCCATGTGTGCCATGAAGGAGAAAATACTAAATCTGTGACCTCAATACTACCTTCTGACTATGTATCCATTAGAATCCATAGCACTAGAATTCAAGTAAAATCCAGTTGTGAAAGTTAGTTACTGGCTGATCTGGAAGCAGATCTATTGGTAATACTCACATAATACTTAAAGCTTTGATTCGATTTTTCAAACTTTTAAAGTAAAAACTCATAGTAATGTTACACTAGAGATTCTAGACTCTAGAATACTCCTGAGTTGCCACACAGGAAATCAGGTGGACGCTCATGAGAATGTTCACTTATAAACATGCCCCCCCCCTTCTACATAGTATCTTGTCTAAAAATGTAATAAAGCCAATCACTTACAGTTTCAAATTGTAGGTCCTATGACAATAATTTATGAATTTCATAGGCAGGTTTTTGTATAAAATTTAAATTTGTTAGCTAGGAGATCAAATAAATCCTACATGGGATTTTACAAGCAATATAGGACATTCCTCAACATTTACATGTAGTTACACACACACTACTCTGCAGTGGGAAGTTAGAGCAAATTTATATGGCATGTATGTACACAGGGCAGAGACAGGCACAGTCCTGGAAAATTCAGTCTCTCCATGATGGCTTTCCTTTTCTGTGATTTCCTCATTCCTGCCATGCTAAATAACTCCTGTAGGATCTCTGGGCTCCATCATTCTTCCACCACAACTTTTCATGAAAGCAAGGACAACATAAGATGCTGCATTTATCAAAACAGTGTATGGCTGGGACCGCTCACTTCTGCCTTCAGGGACTTTCTTCTGCCAGTGACTCCATCATCACTCAACACTCAGAGGCTGCCCTATGATGCAGCCACTCATCACTTGCTTTCATCATTCTGATGAGAACTGACATTAAACAATCTCCCACCTTGAGGGTAAGAGCCTAGTAAAGCTGAAAGCAACCTGACAAGAATCCCAAAAACCATCACTCAGGAAGGGTATTTGGAGGAACAACGATGTACACACACACACACACACACACACACACACACACACACACACACACACAATACATACATCTAGAGCACACATATTATAAGCTTCAACAGTATAAATTATATGCAAATTAAGGAATGAATGATTATCACAGAATTTCTCAAGAAGGGAATTACTTTTTTTTTTGGCATGTCTGATGATTATTGAATTCTTTTATTTAACAATTCCAGAAAATACAACTCTCCAGTAGTGAGTGTATTTCTTATTTTTTTTTAACCTTAGTTTTCTAGTTTCCACATAGTTAAGCTTGTGAAAATTTATCTTAGTGTTTTTTGTTTTCTAAAAGAGAAAAAATGCAATTCCCAATGATAGGAGAAAACAATCTATTCAATTATTCAGGAAGAAGCACAGAGTAAATGTTGACATTTTGCTTAAAGCTTGCTGTTATCCAGTCTGCTGGTGACTGTTGACTATGAGCCATATATATGACTACATATAACATTCAACTTCTAGAGACATTTCTTCTTCCTGTTCTTTGCCTTTTTTAAGACTCAAAAAGTGTTTCTCTTTGACAAAACACCTTATCTCCCGTTCAGTCCAGTAGCAGGAGAGAAACACCTTGGTTAAGAACTCAAACCTGCAGAAAATGTCATGTAATTTTTGCCCTGGACGACAGTTCTGCTTGTCTATTCATGGACCCATCAGCTAACTTTGAAAGCACTTCTGCTTCAGAGAGGGGGAGTGACACATATCCACACTATGATTTTGTTATTTATGAGCTTACAAAACTCCTTGCAGAAATCCATCCATTCACTTCATGTCCCAGCCCAGCCTGACAAGGGTTTTGGAAACAGATCTGTCAGGAAAGTCAGCTCACCTTGGCAGAGGTTTCAAACCATCCAATGAAGCCATGGTCTTTACAGAATTGGTCCATCTGGGAAGGACTTTGGGCGCCATCCTTCTTCTGGTCACATTTGTTAGCTAGGAGGACAGCAGGAATGGGGCTGCCATTGGGGAGATGGACCTTACTATCCAGATCACTTTTCCATTTTAAGACTGCCTCAAATGTGGAACCTCTTGAGAGATCAAAGACAACAAATGCTCCAAGAGCTTCCTTGTAGTACACTCGGGTCATGTTCCCAAACCGCTCCTGCCCTAGAAATGCATACAAAAGAGGTTAAACATTCATGATGGTGAGGATCATATTAAAGTACAGGTGAATGCTCAAAGATCCTCAAAACCATTTTGAGGAACAAGCGTCACTGGTGGGATTAAGGACATCCAGACAGAACAGCAACCCAGGGACTTAACAAAAGTGGCTGACAATTGCTTGACAGGAGGAGCTAGTCCTTGTTGAATACATTTACCATACTCTTCAGGGTTCCAGTACTGCAGGCTGCACAGACAGATGGGTCTGCTTTCTCTCCCATTAGTCTAAGAAGGGAGAGGCATGAGGGAAAAAGAGAGGTAGAAGTGGAAGAGGAGTCAACAATAAAATCATCCTAATTACAGAATACAGACAGATGATGTGGTAAAAAGCCAGTCAAAAACATTGGGACTGGACAGGAGACAAGGTAGCTTGTGATCTCAGTTCACCTTCCCTTTACACCTCTACCCCATATCTACCCGCTGTTGCCTCATCCCCTCTTAGAAGCAGGTGCTGGAAAAACCTGTTTTCCAAACAAGTGGCACATACCTGGTTGTATGGTTTTGAGAAGGTTCTACGGACAGTTCTTTAGATACGGCCCTTTGAAAAGAACTGAGATTCTGTTAACTGCTGAACAAATTCTGCTACTCCATATAGTACTGTCTGCACATCCAGACAAGCCTGCAAAGCAGGCTGTTACTACCTGCTGCCAAACAAGTCTTTCACATAACAAGGCTACCAATCTTCATCTGACAGATGAAAAGAGGGACAAAAAGGTGTATGGTCTGGATCATGGTGCCACTCACCAAAGGAGACAGGCTTAAGTTTCTGAACTATCTTGCAGTTGACTTGAGTTTTTAATCTCATATATTTAAGTTGTCAAAATAGTGACTAGATTCAGAGGGGGAGAATGAGTGGCAAGCAATGAGAGTCTAAGATTATCACTGTGATCTAAGACAAAGGCATAGTTACAGCACCACTTTTCCTGTTCAAACACACTGAGGAACAAGCTTCATCTACATCTTTATTATACTTTATTTACACAAATGCAAAGCTACCCCAGACTCCAAATACCCTCTCTCCTCCAAATTCTATCATGCCATTATATTTTTAAATATTGCTTTGGCTTGTGACTCTTCATATGTCCAAACATCTGAATATGTTGGAACCTGTTTTTATTGGTAAGATAAATCTGATTTAGTTTATCTGTGTAGTTCATTTGATCATAAATGCTGACAACTATGGAAACTTAGGCTCCTATCTTTCTTTATAAATGTACATTGAACAATGACATCGATATGTTCATTCAGGGTATTTTAAAGGTTAAGGGTAAGGTCACCAAGTCTTCAAAAACAACTAGACCGAAGCATTGAAGATGTTTGGACTTCAACTTCTACTAGTGAGCCTAAAGGAACCCCCTGTTATGAACTTTAATTACTGAACACAAAAGGGCTGTAGTAACAAGTGACTCCTACTAAGATAGTCATAGGTTAAGAAAGATGAAGGATTAGCATTTTATGGTAATTACATGTTCTCAGTTTGATCATCCATTTTCATTTCAAAAAGATAAGGTGCCAAATTAGTAAAATAATGGCTAACTATATGTTCTAAAGAGCTGCTAAGCTTTCATAACTCTTGCTTGCATGTGTGTGTGTGTGTGTGTGTGTGTGTGTGTGTGAGAGAGAGAGAGAGAGAGAGAGAGAGAGAGAGAGAGAGAGAGAGAGAGAGAGAGAGAGAGAATCTTCTGAAAATTCCAAATAATTTTTCTGTTAATCATAATCCACGGATTTAAAAGATGTACTCATTTGCCCTTTCTGGTAACTCATCCAAAACCAGCAATGCCTATGATAAGGAATTTTGGGGGAAGACATTTCGGCTTAGAAATGTCAGACAGATTCTATGAGATGTCAAGACTTGAAGCAAATTCTCCCTGACAGGTCTCACATCAGAAACTGTACTTCAAACAAAACCAACCAACCAACCAAACAACAACAATAAAAAAATAAAAACCAACAACCTGTATGTTAAGTGAAAAAGGTGTCAGTTATACAATTCAACAGATGAAAAGGAGAGGACTTGGGAGGGGGGAATCAAGTGTCAGTCACTTACCCAGTGAAGATTTGCATCCATAGTAAGTTTGGAAAGAGGACACCCAAGCAAGAAGAGAAACCAGTGGTTAACAGTCGTGAAAACATTAGAACAGACACATTACTGGAAAGCAGACAAACCCTGCAGATGCTGCAGGGCCTGGCTTGGGATCTGATGGAATATTTGCATGAGAAACAGCTGAGTAAAGGAAGAAGCCTGTCCTCGGTAGTTATGAGGAGGCTGGGGAGGCTTTGCTTCCTGTAGAGTGTGAATGTTGAGAGTTAAAACTTGCATTGATGGGAAAATTGATCAGAACTAGGGGCTCACCATTCTAATAGGTGTGTTGAACAAGTTCAGATTAATTCAGAGGGATCTCAGTGCAAGAGTAATGTCTTTGAGCAGTGCTAAAAGAGACACTACTGGCTGAAACTAGGAGACAGGAACAAGCACCCAGTTAGTCCAGCTCTCTTATGAGAGAATGGAGTCCCAAGGAGATACATGAATTCTCTGGGTTGATTGCACCAGTTAGTACCAGTAGCTAACTTGATTTCTCAAGCACAGTACAATGCTGCTACAGTGCCCACCCCCCCACACCCAGTCATCTTGTGCTTTACTACAGTAGCTGAGGGAAGACCCCTATTGCAGAGTACACCAGTCACTCTGATACTAGGGGTAGCCTTTGTCATCTACATTGCTGCTGACATACTGACAGCACATTTTCAATGATTCTCCAAATGTTTTGTCTCTTAAACAATGTGCTATTGCCTCAGGAGGAAGGCATGTTGATTATAACTGGGAATTTTGGCAAGCATGAAGGACAAGAAGAGTAAGTGCTGAGAGAGTGAGGCAGGCTCCAAAGATATCACACAAGTTCTTACATATGCAAATGCTGAAATCTTAAAAATACCTTAGTTGGGGGGCTGGAGAGATGGCTTAGTGGGTAAGAGCACTGGCTGCTCTTCCAGAGGTCCTGAGTTCAATTCCCAGCAACCACATGGTGGGCTCAACAACCATCCATAATGAGATCTGATGCCCTTTTGTGGCATGAAGGTGTACATGCAGGCAGAACACTGTATACATAATAAATAAATAAATCTTAAAAAGATATAAATAAAAATTTAAAAAAATATCTTAAGTTGGCAAAGGATTAAAATATTTATAATGCTATTTGGAGTACTACACAATAATGACACTGAGGAGGATAAGACAGCAAAACTAGTATTTTTCTAGGAATAGACATTCCCATTTGAGTAAAACACACACACACACACACACACACACACACACACACACAAAATCGTTTGTCTTATCTCTTTAAAACATATGAAAATCTTAATGAATGTGTTTGCCTCAGACTTAATAAAGAACATAGCATTTTCTGCTGTTATGAGATGCACAATTCACAGAAACGGGTTTTGGGATTTCCATCATGACTTGCTTGGGTTTTCCCTGTCTATTATATTTGTGTCTCCTGTTTGAAAATCCAAATGTTTCAATAATGTTAGTAGAAATTCAAAATAAAAATTTTGTAACAAAACCCCAAAGCAATAGAGTAAAAAGTGCTTAGTTTCCCCACTTTCAGGTATTCACCTCTTCTCCATTTACTGAGAGTAAACAGGAGTTACCCATTAACTACCCAAGGTGACTTGGAAGAAATGTCCAGTTTCTAATTACTAAATGGAAGGTCTCCTGAAGAAAACCCTTAAATCTCATGGCACATTTCAGAGACAAAGTACTGTCAACAGGCAATCTCCAGTCAGATTATAAGAGGATGATTACCTATGAAAATAAAAATACCTTTTAATTCGTATTCACATTCATGATAGCTTTAAAAGATTATGACATTGTTCCTGATCCTTTAAACACATGTATTCAACAGGAACAAAAAGTATCCTGTCTCTATATGTAAATTCCTCTTTTGTCCATAAAATGGCCTCCGCCAGAGGCTCCTGGGGATGAGGATGGCCTGTTGGCACTTCTATGGAAGTGCTGCGAATCTGGGAACTGAAGTGAAGGCCATGGGAGGTGTGAGTGTGAGGGAACGTGGATGCCAAGCAGGCTGTCTGATTAAGTGGTAAGTTCCTGGAGTGTAATGGGAATGTGGGTGTGTTGCCAGGGTGCAACAGAGCCCAAGATAGAGCAATGCTTCTCAGCTTCAGTAGAAATCAGAATCACACACAGCATGTGTGTGTGATAGGTGACAAACTCCCAAGTGCTTCAAATTCCCATTTGGCAGGTATGAAGGGTGGCTAATTGTTAGCCCCAACTTCCCCGTACAAAGTAGTTTGGAGCAAGCTCCATGCCCAGTTTAAAACACGAGCCTTATATCTCTTAACTGCCCTTGCATGTAGACATGCCCATTTTACTGGACCACTGAAACAAATAATACAGTTTTAGAATAAGTGAGTAGTGGCAAGCCAGCTTTTGTCTATGAAGATCTTATGGTATAGTTCACCGGTCCTGGAATGCCTAACCCCAGACTTATGTGTGAAAGGAGTAACTCTTGCTGATCCAGGCCCAATGAACACAGTTGTCAGTTGAAGCCTAGTTTGGTGACACAGCAGATGCTAAGGAGTCTGTGCATGCTTCAGACAATGGATGCTTAGGCCCCTGTGGTTCTGATGAGAGATTCCAGATAATCACAATAGGAACCCCAGCATATTCAGAGTACTCTCAAGAAGCAGTCACAAGCTATGGTGGAGGATGCATAAATAAACTATCCAGAGAGAATTCTGTGGGGAGGGGAGGATGGGGTAAGAGAGAATTCAGGCTGTCAGCTAAAATGACCAATAGAAACCACAAAGCTACATCTTTGATATCTACCATCCCGCCCCCCATCTCTGTCTCAGAAAGGAGCCACTCCTGCCTGGCTTGCTGAGTCAAAGGGTAAAAGGCTTTTGATGAGAACACTTGGGTGAATCCTAAAACATGTTTCCTTGATTTATGGCTTCACAGAAGTCTCCCACGTTTATGAAAAAAAAACCCAGAAAATTCTATATGGGAAGTTTATAAAAAGCCAATCAAATTGTCCGTATAAAGTATACACAATGGATACAATTTCTCCAAGAATGTATTTGAAAACAACACTTCATTCCTGAGCCAATCCATACGTGGCTCAGGCTTCATCAGTGGTTGTTTACCAGAGACCAGGAAAACATCCACTATTATTGCTTTGATGTTTTTATAGGGTGTGTTCTTGTAGCCATGTACCAATAAACAACTTATCACATGTAGTCCATAGTGGAAAGTCTTTCAAAATGCATTTTAAAAGGGTGCAGCCTATCAAAAACTGCCTACTGCGGGATTTCTGAACTTCCTAAGTAAGAAGAACAGTGACTGGAGACTTTGGAATGAAGGTAGGAAAAAAATGCTAATTGTCATGAGTCTACAGTGTGAAGTATGTTCTAATTTAGGTTCCTTCGAGGCAAGGAAAAACACTTTGCTGTGGCCTGTACCAGCAAGCTACTGTGACCCTTAATTTGAAGGATTTACATGAAGCTGTTTGGCTCCCTTTACAGAAAGCATTGCATAATTCTTGCCTATTGTGCATTTCAAAGCTTTTCTGATGGTTGACATTACTATTATTGTTTTCTTTTTTATGGCCCTGTCCACCTCTGCAGCCTCCAGAACAACAGCATTGAAAAGGAACTAGCAGCTGAGTCATGTCATATGGCTGGCTCCTCCTTTTGTTTTGCAACTCAGGGAAAACTTTTATTCTTTCAGACTTCAGTATGAGTCAACGTTGTAATCATACATGGCATTTGCTTAGCCTTGGGGAAGTGTTTTGCCATGGTCTTCATTATACAACTTTTTCCTCATCCAAATGGTATAAGCTAAGCAGAATTTACTACTAACTCAAATGTTCAAACCAAGCACAGTTGAGGCTGTAGTTCTGCAAATTCCAGCCTGAATCCAAGTTATTTGTGTCTCCTGTCATCTGCATGCCCCAAACTCTGACTCTATGAGAAAAGGCTAAAAGTGTATAGGTACCACATGTACGGACTCATCTTATATCAACTTGACACACAAACTAGAGTCATCTGAAAGAAAGGAACCTCAATTGAGAAAATGCCTCCCTAAGGTCTAGCTGTAAGGCATTTTCTTCATTTGTGATTATGAGGAAGGATCCATTCCATTGTGAGTGGGGCCATCTCTGGGCCGGTGGTCATGGGTTTTATAAGAAAGCAGGCCGAGCAAGCCATGAGGAGCAAGCCAGGAAGCAATACCCCTCCATGGCCTCTGCATCAACCCCTGCTTCCAGATTCCTGGCCTGTTTGAGTTCTTGTCCTGACTTCCTTCAGTGATGAACAATGTTGAAGTGTAAGCTGAATAAACCCTTTCCTCCCCAGCATGCCTTTTGGTCATGATGTTTCAACAACAGAAACCCTAACTAAGACACCTAGTAAGTTTTTCTCTAGTTGTTATTTGGAGTTATGTATTTGCTGAACACTACAAGAGTTCCTGTTGAAAAGGAGCAGCTAACATCAGAGATCCCTTCTGGAGATTATAAAATGTTTCTTTCTTTCCCAGCAAAGCTCAAGCTTCAGATTTTGGCAAGAGTGCAAACACGGTGTCATCATGGGAGGCAGATGGGCTATGTCTCCCTCCTGGCTATGGTGTCAGTTGAAGAATGATGAAGCCAGGTGTACCGGTACATTCTTGTAGTTCCAACGTAGGGAAGCTGAGGGAGAAGAATCTAGAGTTGGGGTCCAGCTTCTGCTACATAGAGAGGAAGTAAAAGTGGGGAGGACAAGCAAAGAGCTGAGATGATGCCCAGAAAGGAAACACTCTTCTATATTTATTTACTTACTTATTTTTCCATACAGGGTTTCTCTGTGTAGCCCTGGCTATCCTGGGACTCACTCTATAGATCAGTCTAGCTTCAAACTCACAGATCTGCCTACTTCTGTGTCCCAAGGGCTGGGATTAAAAGCATCCAAAACTCTTGCTCTTGTTTCCTCAAATCTCCAAAAGTAATTTAATACTTAGTAGTAACATACTGATTTACCCATAATAAAAGAAACTGAATTACTATTGTAACAGGCGTTTCAAACCATCCCTGTGAAAAAGCTGCACTGGACAGGGTAAGACAACCTTCAGGTTGTGAGAAGTTGTGAAGAACCAATAGCCTGTTCTTCAGTGTTCTGAGCAGTTTCAGACAGGGTTTCAAATGAGGCCTCTTGCTTTAAAGAATGGATGGCACTTCCAATGGATTCTTAGCTTTTTTTTTTTTAAACAAATAAAACAAGTAGAGCCCAAGGCCAAGTAAGTTTCTGAGAGACTTGTGCATACATAGATCTTCTTATCTAAATTGGCTCTGTTCTTAAGCAAGTGAGTGTAGAGTTTATAATCCTTCCACACCTCTTCATGTGGAAGGCTAGGAAAAATCAAACAAACAAACAAACAAATAAACAAAAACGGGGCACTTACTACCCAGTGTAAGTGCCAAGTGTCCCTCCACTCTGCCACCACCTGTATAATCACACCCTCTGGGACTTCATGATATGCACTCCGTGGGAACAACCCATGGCAAGGTGTTCTACAATCTTAAACAAGCTCCCATTCAAATGCTTCTTGGCAGACCTAGGTTCTGAACATGCAATGATCAAACAGGTTAACCTTTGCTACCATTACATTAAACTTCACACAAGGTCACCTTTTGTTGTATGCCCATATAGCACCTATCACACCAGCAAGAACACACAGAAGGGTGTTCTCTCAAAGACAATTAATGTTTCCTACATTTCACAGCAACAAGTGAAAGCAAAAGGTAACAATTCAGTGTTTATGGCATGGGGAAGTGCCCAGGGGAAGGCCTGAGGATTGGCTTAGGGAGGGCCAGGCATCGGGAAAGTTTCAGAACTTTCCCAACCCTTCTTCAGGGTCACCAGGCCTCCCAAGTGAGAGGAATTTCAGGAATGGAGTTTCCCTTCACAAAGGCTTGGCTGGGCTCCAAGCTTTTCTCACTCATAGTTCCAACCCCTTTTAGTAAATTATAAGCAGGTCTGTCATTACTCAGAGGTAAAATCTCTTGACTCAAGGAGAGAGAAACCCCTTACATCAGCTGGGCACAGACCCAAGACAGATGAGAGGGAGAACGTGGTCGAGAGCAGCCCGGTTTTGTTGGGTTTGGTTCTATCCCTGACACAGTGATCCTCAACCTTCTTAATGCTGCAATCCTTTAATGCAATTCCTCATGTTGTGGTGACTCCCAACCATAAAATTATTTTCACTGCTACTTCATAACTGTAATTTTGCTACTGTTATGAATCATAATGTAAATGTCTGTGTTTTCTGATGGTCGTAGGCAACCTCATGTGAATGGGTCGTTCGTCGCCCCCAGTGTTGAGAGCCCCTGCCCTAACCGGTAGTGGAACTCCAGGCAAGTCCTTTAGTCGCCCAGAACTTCAGTATAGGAAGCGATAGGCCTCCCAAAGCCGACTTTCCAGGACCCTTTCAACCCCTCCAGGAGTCACTTATCTTCCCGTTCCATTTGTCCACTTCTAAAAGCGCACCTCAGGGAGTTCAGGCAGAGAAAAGAAAAGAGAGGAACCAGGAGGCATAGAGGAGCGAGAGTCTGGTGGCACTGGGACGCTGCCGGCTTACCCGCGATGTCCCACAGTTGCAGGCGCACTAGCGTCCTGCTGTCCCAGTTGAGGACCTTGAGGGCGAAGTCCACCCCGATGGTGGCCCGGTAGTTCTGGGAGAAGAGCTGGTGCACATAGCGCTTGATGATGCTGGTCTTGCCCACGCCGAGCTCGCCGATGACCAGCACCTTGAAGAGGTGCTCTCGGGTCTCGGGCGCCGGGGTGGCTGTCGTCCCCAGCTGCCTGAATCCCTCGCCCGCCATGGGCACCAGAAATCTTCCACCACGCTGTCAGGGCAGATCCTTCCTCTCTGAGCACTCGGCGACGCTTGTCACGAGTCACCGGACCCGGAACCGACCGCGCTCAGCCGGCCCAGGAGAGTCTGGGTGCACCCTGAGCTGGGCCAGCCTGGTCCGGCACTTCCTCTTCCCGCGGGACCCCTCGTGGTCCATGGCGCCCCCTGCTGGCCTCGGGCCGCATGGGGACCTGGGAGGCCAGTGCTGGCATTGAGCCCGTGCCTTTGATATCTAGTAGCTGGAAAATAAAAGGCAGGTGACTCAAAGGTTGGGTCGTCTGATAAATCTAGTTTTAATGTGTGAGGAAACTGCACGCTCCTTCCCATAATGACCGCAATTTACATCGTCAGCAATGGTGTGCGAGCAATCCCTTTTCTCCATACCTGAAGCCAATACTTATCTCTGGCTGTTTGGTAGTAGCTATATCCTCATGAGCGTGAGGTGGTGCCTGCATGAGGTTTTGATTGACATTTCCCTGATGGTTAGGAATGTCAAGTTCCTTTGTCATACACATGTTGGCCATTTGTATATCCCTTTTAGGAAAATGCCCATTCAGATCACCATGCCCATTTGATAATTGGGTATTTGAGAGTTTCGTTTCTTTGCTGTTGAGATTGTGAACTCCTCAGTGTTTTGGGTGTTTGGCTTACATGTAATTTTCTGCCAGTCTATAGGCTTCTTTCTTCATTTTGCTTGGGTGTCCAGAGACTTTTCTTGTTAATGAACTTCCATTTGTCAGTTTCGGCTTTAGCTTTGGGGTGATTTCCAATGTAGTTGCTAAGCTTGGTGCCAGCATGTGACCCAGCAATTGGTACTGAGAAAACACCCTAAAGAAATGAAATCAGGTCCTCCCAGGTGGTAAACACACTCCTAAATTCACTATAGTATTATTTATTCACAATAGCCAAGATGTGGGAAGAATGGAAGTGTTCATGAACAGAAGTATGGAAGACGAATTGAGTAAATACACATAGGTTTATACTTATATATATGTTTGTGTATATATGCAATGGAGTATTATTCAATCTTAAAATGGATGCAACAAAATAAATGACAAGGAAGCCATGATACGTAGCTCACATTATGGTAGTCGAAAAAACAAAGGGAGAGGGAGGGCTTGTGCTAACTGGCTCCTGCCCTTCTTCATTGCAGTTAGGGTAACAAACTATGGAACAGCATTGCCCACATTCAGGGTGGATTAATCCATCCTGGAAATGCCCCATAGACAAGTCCAGTGAATACAAAAAATCCACACTAAAGCACTTTTTTCAGACCATAAGATAAGGAAAATGTGAGAAACGTTGTATTATGTTAAGATTCTTGGCATGCTTCAATTCAATCACATTGACAAGATTAACGGCCACAGGACTCTCGATAGTGGAGTTTAGATTCAGAATTTCTAGAATGTTCCTTACACTATATAATTTCCAATACCTCACCTTTTTACCTTCCTGATTTTCTCTCTTTGAAATGCTTTTTAGCTGGTTGTTTGACCTACGTCTATTTTTTTAAAGTCTGTTTGTTTGGGTTCCAGTTGTCTGGAGCTCTTTGTGACTTGGCTGGGTCAGCTAGTCTTGGCTGCTCAGGTGTATCTGCTCCATGCATTTCTCATTTTGTTCTGTGCCAGGACATTTTTCTCTTCTATCTACAAATGAGCTTCATGGGATGCAGCCCAGCATTACCAGCGTGGAGTAATATCCTCCACTTTTTGGAGAAAAGCAGTAGATGCCCTTTGCAAGAAAATAATCAAAATAAATAAAGCTAGTTATTACATGTTTAGTCTTGTTTTTCTAGATGACTTCAAAATGGTTGCCTTCCGCAACTGCATTATTTCTAAGAACTCTTCCATGTTCTTTTTATTTTTTACTAAAAGTATATATTCCTTTTAAACAAACAAGCATTTCCTCATCTCTCCTGAACAAAAGTTTTCTCTTTTAAAATATTTGTCCTAGTCACTAAATTTCTCTGTTTTTGGAGATTTTTTCATATTAAATTTGTTTTTAAGATTTTAAAACTATATATATATATATATTATATATATATATATATATACACACACACACACACACACAAAACACACAATGCACACACATACACACACGAACAAAGATATATGCACAATAACACACACAGACATATACAATAACACACATGCACAGATACACACATATACATACACAAACACAGGTACACATACATACATGCAAATACATATACACACATGCATTTTTTTAAAAAAAATCTTTAATGTGTTTGGAGAGTATAGCTTACAAAGAGTAACTGTACCTGCAGTTCCCAAGTGTCTGCAGGTTACACTAAATCATCTTATTCTTAGGCACCCTTGGTTTTTAAAACTTATGTGATATTGTGTCCTATTCACCTTCAAAATATCTGTGGTGATTTCTTACTTCCTGTTGTTCATGCATTCTATTTGACCTTATAAATTTTCCACTTTTTAAGTCACTTTCATGTTTTGCTAGATTTAGGAGCAAATGGATATGCGTGTGTGTGTGTGTGTGTGTGTGTGTGTGTGTGTGTGTGTGTGTGTGTGTGTGTGTGTTCATTCACCTTACTATGCTTAGTTAGAAGTCAGAATGAGATTTCTAAAATTCAGTTTGAATCATGTTTATGTCTTCTCAAAAATCTCACTAACTGCAAAAAGAAATTTCCTTAATGAGAGACGAAGACAACACTTATCTGTGGGTATAAGGACACAGGGGGAGCTGGAGAGATGGGATGGGGAAAAGCCCATGAGGCCTTACACCCTACACAAAGAACTATAAGCAACCAAAGAAAGCTGGGAGCAACAGAGATAGCCCTCCTCAGGAAAGAACACACCATTTGGTTGTCCAGTTTGTAAAACATGCATACAGACAGCATTATACAAGCTAAACAGGTTATATTTAAGACTATATATGTATATCCACATACATATATGAATGCAATAACAATGAAAAAAGAGGCCGTAATTTTGAAGGAGAGTGGGAAGCGGTGTATAGGAGAGTTTTGAATGAAGAAAGAGAAGAGGGGAATGTTGCAATCATAATCTCGAAAACAAAATATAACAAACCCCTCATTGACAGTTCATCTCATGTAACTGACACTTGATACCATTGAGCAGTAATTTCCAATTCTTCTCTCCCCACCTTCTGGCCATGTTCTATTCTCTGTGTAAGTTTATATTAAAAACTTCATGTAAGTGGTAACAGTAGAGCTCACTCCTCTCTGACTGGCTTACTGGAGGATTTATTTATTTAATTTTGAAGAGTAAATAATACTCCATTGTATGCATTTCTTTATTTAGCCATTTTTTCTTAGAAATTTGAATTATCATCATGCCATAGTTAATGTGAACAATGAACAAAATGGTACTCATCTTGTGTTAAGATCCTTAACTTGATATTTGTGCATACACACCAAGAAATACTATTGTTAGTGTTGTAATTTAAGAAAAGACACCATGCAACAGGGTTCAAACAGAGGTGTTTTTATTAGGGAAAGGGATCATAAAAATGGGAAAGGGAAGGGAAGAGGGGGATACTGGCCTCCAGAGACAGGAGCAGCAGGAAAAGAGGAGAAAGGAAGGAGGGGATGAGGGAGGTTAACAGAGAGAGGGAGAGAAAGAGAGAGAGAAGAATGGGAGGTGAGCAGGGCCCTTTTAAAAGGGAACATAGTGAATAGGCACAGGTGGTGCTCTTAGTGGCTGCAGCTGACGATGTATCCTGTCAGAACCCTAAGGACAGGCCAGTATAGATTCCTGACTACTAACAGATAATATAGTAGTTCTTTTTTTAAGTTTTAGAATAAACAAAGTTTTATACAATATGCAACATTCCACTTTCATACCATCAATATTGTTTTTATGGGTATAAATATTGATATTTAGAAGGCAGTTTGATCACTGCATCTATTTAACTAATCAGTAGCAAATTCCCTAGTAGGGTCTGTGACTTTCCTAGCCATATGTCTTTGACTGGTTTTACAGTATATGCACGAGTTTCCATCTGTAGAGCAGACCTCCAATCGCAGCATAGTTGGTTACTCCCATAACAGCCATGCCACTACTGCACAAGCAGTCCCATCTTGCCTGGAAAATTGTGATTGAACTTCACAGCACTCACAGATGTGAAGGGCCATCGGTGCCTTCTGTCATTATGAAAGCTAGACAGTAGAGAAGATGTTTCCATCTTAGCTTTATCTTGTTTTCTCTTTATCTTTCAATCAAGGTTCTCTTTAAGTTTACTAATACCTCTCTTTCCCTGCATTTGCCTGGTGATTAGTCCAATTGCAGATTTTTTCCCACATGCTTGGTAGTTTTTGTGTGTTCTCTTTGACAAAATAACTACTTAAGCCATTCCCTATGTTTAACTGGGTTATTTATTTTTGTGTATCAAATTGTTAGAGATTCTTGGATATTTGGGGCACTAACCCTTTACCAAAGAATTTGCAAATAGTTCCCCCATTAACTAGCCTACATTTCTATGCTTTTAATTGTTTTCTGTGTTGTAAGAAAACTTTAGCTTAATATAATGTCCCTTCTTCATTTTATCATTTGATATTTTGTTGTCAAACTCACTCATATATGGATTTTAGACATAGAGCAAAGGATTACCAGCCTACAATCCACACCACCAGAGAAGCTAGGAAACAAGGAGGACCCTAAACGAGACATATATGGTTCCGAGGAAACGAGGAAAGAGACAAGATCTCCTGAGCAAATTGGGAACATGGTGGGATGGGAAAGGAAGCTAGGAGAAAGAGAAGGGGAGAAGAGAAGGGGAGAGGAGGACATAAGGGAACAGGAAAATTGAGTCATTGGAAGAATAGAGGAGCGCAAGATAAGAGATTGAAGGACTTTAGAATTAACAAAGAAATAACTAAGAAGAAAAACAATCCTCTCACCCTAAGAACAGGGAGACCTGACTTAAAACCTAACCAAGGTCACAATGACCCAAGCCCCTGGAATTTCTTAGCTGGCAGATATAACTCCCTTACAAGGCCACAAGACAACCTAACTGAATACCAAGAATTCCTAGAGGGCCACCCTGCCCTAGGGTCATGAAGATAGAAACAGACTATCCCACTGAGCCAGGAGACCATCCGGCCCCAAAGATAAGAGATCTCCAAAGGATCTGTGACTCTGGTCACGTACCCAAACCCCTAAAATCCTATGGTTTTTTCTCTTATAAAAGGAGCCTGCTTTAGAGGAACAGGGCTTCTTCTTTGTCTGTCGGACTGGGAAGCCCGTTTGCGCAAACGTCCCATAATAAACTTACCTCTTGTTTTTTGCATCAGCTGGACTGGACATTGAGTGTTTTTGGGGGGATCGTCCAATTTGTAGAGACTCCTCGGTCCGAGGGTCTTTCATTTGGAGGTCCCACCGAGATCAGGACACCCCCCAGACTCAATTTCACAGCCAGTTGGAGGTAAGACAGTCTATGTATTTGTGTGTATGTGTCTCTGTGTCTCTGTGTCTTTGTGTCTTGTAAGGAGTTTTGGTTCGGCCCAGACGAGAGTCTGAGGGCCATTTGGAGGAGGGAGAAGAGACGAAGTCTCATTTCTCTGGGGAAGCGGCCGCCCCGGACTTTGCTTCCCTCCCGCTTTGTAAGCTTTTGGTTCGGCCCAGACGAGAGTCTGAGGGCCATTTGGAGGAGGGAGAAGAGACGAAGTCTCATTTCTCTGGGGAAGCGGCCGCCCCGGACTTGGCCTCCCTCCCGCTTTGTAACTTGTTTGGCGCCAACTGTCTACCGCGGTCCGTCCTGTCTGTTGTATTTCGTTCCACTGTGCTTGTTATTCGTGTCAATCTCTGCTTCTCCCCATGGGTCAGCAACTAACTACCCCCTTAAGTTTGACTTTAGGTCACTGGCAGGATGTTTTGAGCCGAGCACGCAAGGAATCAGTAGAGATCCGGAAGAAAAAGTGGCGGACTCTCTGTTTCTCGGAATGGCCTGCTCTCAATACAGGCTGGCCGAGAGACGGTACCTTTGACCTCACTACTATCTTACAGGTCAAAACTCGTGTTTTCCAGCCAGGACCTTGGGGCTACCCCGACCAGGTACCCTATATTGTCACCTGGGAGAGCCTGAGCCGTGATCCTCCTCCCTGGGTCAGGCCCTTCCTCCCACCCCGTCTTTCGGGCCCCTGCCCGACACCTCTGCCTTTGCCTGCTCCACTTATCCCTACTCCTTCTGCACCCCCTTCGACTTCTTCCCTGCTCCCCTTGACAGAGCCCCGATCTCCCAACCCTAGGCCCAAAGCCCCTGCCGTCTTGCCCAATACACAGGAGGATCTCCTCCTCCTGGACTCCCCTCCTCCTTACCCTAATGCTGAGCAGGCAGCATCCCAGCTCCCAGCAGCTGACCAGAGCCCCCCACCACCGAGCTCTACTACCGGAGACCCTGGGGACCCGTCGCCACCGTCCACCCGACTTCGATCTCGAAGAGACAAAACACTGGAGGGGCCTGACAGCTCTGGAATCTCCCAGGCTTTTCCCCTCCGGTCGATGGGGGAGGGGCGTTACCAATACTGGCCTTTCTCCTCTGCGGACCTTTATAATTGGAAGGCACATAACCCCCCCTTTTCACAGGACCCCCAGGCCTTGACAGGTCTTATTGAATCTATCCTCATCACCCACCAGCCCACCTGGGATGATTGTCAACAGTTATTACGAATTCTCCTCACAACCGAGGAGAGACAACGGGTACTCCTAGAAGCCCGGAAGAACGTCCCGGGGCCAGATGGCAGACCCACCCAGCTCCCAAATGAAATAGATGAAGTCTTTCCCTTGATCAGACCGACAGACTGGGACATCAACACAGCAGCCGGTAGGGAGCGTCACCGTCTTTATCGCCAGACTCTGTTGGCGGGTCTCAAAGGGGCAGGAAGGCGCCCCACAAATTTGGCCAAGGTACGTGCGGTAGTTCAGGGCTTGGAAGAGACCCCCGCAGGGTTTCTAGAGCGTTTGATGGAAGCCTACAGAATGTATACACCCTTTGACCCCCAGGCTCAGGATAGGGAAGCAGATATAATCATGTCATTCATTGGACAATCGGCGCCTGACATACGCACAAAGCTACAGCGCCTTGAGGGGCTACAGGGGTACACCCTTCGAGACTTAGTAAAGGAAGCAGAAAAGATTTTCAATAAGAGAGAGACTCCCGAAGAAAAGGAAGAAAGATTACGAAAGTTACAGGAGGACAGGGAGAATGTAAGAGACAAAAAGCAAAACCAAGAGCTAGCTAAAATTTTGGCCACTGTAGTTCAAGGATCAGAACATAGACCAGGTCAGACAGGGAACCTGGGAGACAAAAGGAGAACAAGAGTGGAGAGAAACCAGTGTGCTTATTGCAAGGAAAAAGGACATTGGGTCAAACATTGCCCGAAGAATCCAAGGCGGAAGCCCACCCCCATTCTCCCTCTGGAAAAGGGAGATTAGGACAGTCAGGGCCAGGTGCCTCCCCCTGAGCCCCGGGTAACTCTTAACGTCGGGGGGCAACCAGTAACTTTCTTGGTAGACACGGGAGCTCAGCACTCAGTCCTGACTCAGACCCAGGGACCCCTGAGCACCCGGACAGCCTGGGTCCAGGGTGCCACCGGAGGAAAGCTACATCGATGGACAACTGAACGTAAGGTCCACCTGAGCACTGGACACGTGACTCACTCCTTCTTGCTGGTGCCCGAATGTCCTTACCCCTTATTAGGGAGAGACCTCCTCTCTAAAGTGGGAGCCCACATTCACTTCCATCAGAAGGGTGCCACCATCACAGGAGAGGGGGGACAACCCCTCCAGGTACTGACCTTAAGGCTCGAGGATGAATATAGACTTCTAGAGGATCCCTTACCCCCCTCGCCAACCATGGAGTCTAGCTGGTTAGAAAAATATCCCCAAGCCTGGGCAGAAACAGCAGGCATGGGGTTGGCAAAAAAACAGCCTCCTTTAATTATCAACCTCAAGCCCTCAGCCACTCCAGCGGCCATTAAACAATATCCTTTGAGCCAAGAGGCCCGGGAAGGAATCAGGCCACACATTAATAGACTATTACAACAAGGCATCCTTAGGCCCTGTCACAGCCCTTGGAATACCCCCCTTCTCCCCATAAAGAAACCAGGTACGGGAGAGTACAGGCCCGTTCAAGACCTTCGGGAGGTCAACCGGAGAACTGAGGACATCCATCCGACAGTGCCCAATCCTTATAACTTGCTGAGCATGTTGCCTCCGAGCCACATCTGGTACACGGTGCTAGATCTTAAGGATGCATTCTTTTGCCTCAGACTGAGTCCCCAGAGCCAGCCCATGTTCGCGTTTGAATGGAAGGACCCGGAGACTGGGTTTTCTGGCCAGCTCACTTGGACACGGCTCCCCCAGGGGTTCAAAAACTCACCAACTCTCTTCGATGAGGCCTTACACCAAGACCTAGCAGACTTCCGGATCCATAACCCTAACCTGATCCTGCTTCAATACGTAGATGACCTCCTCCTGGCAGCGGAATCTGAAAAAGACTGCCTCCAAGGTACCGGGGCCTTACTGCAAAAGCTGGGGGAATTGGGGTACAGAGCTTCAGCAAAGAAAGCTCAACTTTGCAGGGAACAGGTCACCTACTTAGGATACCGGCTCCAGGGTGGCCAGAGATGGCTAACAGAGAGCCGTAAGCAAGCTGTAGCCCTGATTCCAGCACCCAAGAGCTCCCGGGAAGTTCGGGAATTCCTGGGCAGCGCAGGGTTCTGCCGTCTCTGGATCCCAGGTTTCGCGGAGCTGGCAGCCCCACTGTATCCTCTGACTAAGGCTAACACCCCTTTTTCATGGACAGAGGAGCATCAGAAGGCCTTTGATGGCATCAAAAAGGCCTTACTGTCTGCCCCTGCACTAAGCCTCCCCAACATAAACAAGCCTTTCACCCTTTATGTGGACGAAAAGGCTGGGATGGCAAAAGGGGTCTTAACACAACAGCTCGGACCCTGGAAAAGACCTGTAGCATACTTCTCTAAGAAATTGGACAATGTGGCCATGGGCTGGCCCCCCTGCCTCCGGATGGTGGCTGCTGTGGCGGTTCTGACCAAGGACGCGGACAGATTGACTCTGGGTCAGCAACTCACAGTGATAGCCCCACATGCGATTGAGGCAGTGGTCCGACAACCCCCCGATCGATGGCTTTCGAATGCACGAATGACACATTACCAGGCTCTGCTCCTCAACCCAGACAGACTGCGATTCGGGGCAGCAACATCCTTAAACCCAGCCACCCTCCTTCCGGATGCGGATGCCGAAACTGCTCTGCCCCATGACTGCCGCCTAATCCTGGCCGAGACCTGCGGAGCCCGAGAAGACCTGATGGATCAACCACTACAAGGAGCCGAGCATACCTGGTTCACAGACGGGAGCAGTTTTCTGCAAGACGGTATACGAAAGGCAGGGGCGGCGGTGGTGGACGGGCAGACTACAATATGGGCCAGTGCCTTGCTGCCAGGAACCTCAGCCCAGAGAGCAGAGCTGATTGCCCTGACCCAAGCACTCAAAATGGCTGAAGGTCGTAGAGTCAATATCTATACAGACAGCCGCTATGCCTTCGCTACAGCCCATGTACATGGAGAAATTTATCGGAGACGGGGACTTTTAACTTCAGCAGGAAAAGACATTAAAAATAAGACTGAGATCCTAGAGCTCTTGCAGGCTCTTTTTCTGCCACGAAGATTGAGCATTATACACTGCCCCGGACACCAGAAGGGAAATGACCCAGTGGCTAGAGGGAACCGAATGGCCGATGAAGAGGCCAGAAAAGCAGCCTTGGGGCCACAAGTCCTCTCCCTAAAGACCTCTGATCCAACCTCATGCCAAGGATTCGAATACACGGACAGCGACTTAGAAACAGTTCAAAATCTGGGGGCCAACTATGATCAGGAGGCAAACGTCTGGCGCTACCAAGGAAAAATTCTGTTGCCACAGGGGGCTGCTAAGGAACTTTTGTCACAACTACATCGATGGACCCACCTCGGGCACAAAAAGCTAAAAGCCCTTCTACAACGAGAAGAACAAACCTACTATATCCACAACCTCAATGCTCTCATCCAACAGATCACTAGCACCTGTACCCCCTGTGCAAAGGTGAATACAGGACGGTTCAAGTTGCCTGAGGGAACCAGGGTAAGAGGAGAACGTCCAGGGACCAACTGGGAAGTGGATTTCACCGAAATCAGACCCGGTAGCTTTGGGAACAGGTACCTCCTGGTTTTCATAGACACCTTTTCAGGATGGACTGAGGCTTTTCCTACTAAGCATGAGACCGCCCAGGTGGTGGTCAAGAAGATTCTTGAAGAGATCTTTCCGAGGTTCGGACTGCCTAAGGTAATAGGGTCCGACAACGGACCTGCCTTTGTCTCCCAGGTAAGTCAGTTGGTGGCCAAAACATTGGGGATCAATTGGAAATTACATTGTGCATATCGCCCCCAAAGTTCAGGTCAGGTAGAACGGGCAAACCGAACAATTAAAGAGACCCTGACCAAATTAGCCTTAGAGACTGGCGCTAAGGACTGGGTACAGCTCCTGCCCATGGCCCTATTTAGGGTTCGGAATACCCCCTCGGTACATGGGCTCACACCTTTTGAGATTTTGTTCGGAGGACCCCCACCTATTATGGATGTGTTCCCTGCTGATCCTAACCACTCCGTTAACCCCCCATCCCTTCAGGCCCGACTACGAGCACTCCAGATTATTCAAAACCAGATCTGGAAACCATTGGCTGCAGTGTACCAGGCCGGAAACCCTGCTGTACCTCACCCCTTCCAGATTGGGGACTCCGTATACATCAGACGCCACCAGTCTAAGACTCTTGAGCCTCGCTGGAAAGGCCCCTACACCGTGCTTCTGACCACCCCCACGGCACTAAAGGTGGACGGGATCGCAGCATGGGTCCACGCCTCACATGCCAAGAAGGCCAACACCAGCGAGAATTGGGTGACGAACGAGACCCCAAAATGGAAACTACAGCGCACTCAAAACCCACTCAAGATAAGACTTTTACGCGATGTTTAATCATTTCACTATGCTCGATGCTTTTCCATTTCTCAGCCCTAGTTAAAGGAGCCCCACATGCCCCCCAGCAGCTAACTTGGCAGGTGATATCCCAGACAGAGGAGGTCGTCTGGTCAGTCACTAGCCTTCAGCCACCCGGTACCTGGTGGCCTACACTCACCCCTGATTTTTGCCATTTAGCCGCAGGTCTAGAAACCTGGGATATCCTGACTATAGGAGCAGATGAGATGACAACCTACAGGGGTAGAGGAAACCGCCGATTTGGCTGTAGTAATAAGATAACCCAGTGTGAGCTAGCCAGACTTGATTTCTATGTATGTCCCCGGGAGGGGCAGCCCCGGGGCTCTGGGTGCGGGGGTTATACTGAGTATTTCTGTGCTAAGTGGGGTTGCGAAACTACCGGGGATGCTTATTGGAAACCCAGCTCCTCCTGGGATCTGATAACTGTCAAGCGGAACTACTCGCAACCCCTCCAATGTAGTCCCCATAGTTTTGGGGACTGGGAGCAAACTTGCAAAGGAACTCTTTGCCTCCCTTTAAGAATTAACTTCACTAACCGAGGGAAGGCAACCTATACGGCCTGGCTAACCGGGAAAACTTGGGGTTTAAGATGGCACATGACAGGAACAGATAGAGGAGTCATATTCAAGGTCCGGTTGCTGATACAGAGCCCTACTCCACGGACGATAGGGCCTAATCCAGTCCTTAGAAACCTAGGAACCCCAAAGCTCCCCCAACCTAGAGCTCTGGCTCGGGCCATTACCCCGGTTCCAACCGCCACCAGCCATTCCCTCGCCACTGCCTCCCAAGTAGAAAATATTCCATCTACTAGACAGCGAATTTTTAATCTGGTCAGGGGAGCCTTCTCTGCCCTTAACCAAACCAGGCCAGAGATGACTAACCCTTGCTGGCTATGCCTTGCTTCTACACCCCCCTACTATGAAGGCATAGCCACCCTAGGGACGTTTAATAGCACCACTGATTCATCTCAGTGTGATTGGGGAGCACACCATAGACTAACTCTTACTCAAGTCTCAGGAATGGGTACCTGCCTAGGGCCTGTTCCCCAGTCTCACCAAGACCTTTGTAACCATACCCTCCCACAGCCTGTGAAACCCACCTACCTGATACCTAGTCCAGGCCTATGGTGGGCCTGCAATACTGGGCTCACCCCTTGCATACATACAGGAGCCCTCAACCAAACCAAAGACTTCTGTGTGCTGGTCCAACTGATGCCCCGTGTATTGTACCATCCAGCGGGCTATCTGGAGGACATGTATGGTTCTCATCGGACCCGATATCGAAGGGAGCCAGTATCCATAACCCTAGCTGTTCTGTTAGGGATTGGGGTCACCGCAGGGATTGGTACAGGGACCACGGCCCTGGTCCAAGGACCGCAACAGTACAGCGAGCTCAAAAATGCCATGACGGCAGATTTAAAGGAATTAGAAAAGTCAATAACCAGGCTGGAGGAATCACTGGCCTCCCTGGCAGAGGTAGCCCTCCAAAACCGGAGAGGACTAGACCTATTGTTTCTAAAAGAAGGAGGACTCTGCGTTGCCCTCAGAGAGGAATGCTGCTTCTATGTAAACCACTCAGGAGTAATTAGGGACTCCATGACAAAACTCAGAGAGAGATTAGCTAAAAGACAGAGGGAGGCCGAAGCTCAACAAGGATGGTTCGAAGGATGGTTCAATAAGACCCCATGGTTGACTACCCTAATTTCCACCCTGGTAGGACCCCTGTTCATTCTCCTCTTACTCCTGACACTTGGCCCTTGTCTCCTCACTAGGCTCCTACAGTTTATACGTGAAAGGTTATCCATCACTCAAGCCCTCGTCCTAACTCAACAGTACCACGCTGTGCCAAGCGCTGAGGTCCCTGATGTTTCTTCTAACCTAAATCTGTGAGTTTTTTTTAGGACTCAAGAACGCATTTAAGTATCAGCCACTGACTACAGCCTGCTCCTAAGGACCATGAGGCCCAGACTATAAACCAGTCGTGCTGCTGCGGACACTCCCGACTCTTCAACCAGCTGCCTCTCCACTGCCTAAATCCCCTTTTCTTTTGACTAACATTTCATTTTTTAGACCCCTAACGACGCCCCAAAGTCAGCAGGAAGTAGTATGAGACAGACGCCGCCCATTTACCTGGTCAAAATGCTATATAAAATTGTCCACTAATAACCCAAGAATGGGTTACCTAAAAAAAAAAAAAAGGGGGAAATGAAGGACTTTAGAATTAACAAAGAAATAACTAAGAAGAAAAACAATCCTCTCACCCTAAGAACAGGGAGACCTGACTTAAAACCTAACCAAGGTCACAATGACCCAAGCCCCTGGAATTTCTTAGCTGGCAGATATAACTCCCTTACAAGGCCACAAGACAACCTAACTGAATACCAAGAATTCCTAGAGGGCCACCCTGCCCTAGGGTCATGAAGATAGAAACAGACTATCCCACTGAGCCAGGAGACCATCCGGCCCCAAAGATAAGAGATCTCCAAAGGATCTGTGACTCTGGTCACGTACCCAAACCCCTAAAATCCTATGGTTTTTTCTCTTATAAAAGGAGCCTGCTTTAGAGGAACAGGGCTTCTTCTTTGTCTGTCGGACTGGGAAGCCCGTTTGCGCAAACGTCCCATAATAAACTTACCTCTTGTTTTTTGCATCAGCTGGACTGGACATTGAGTGTTTTTGGGGGGATCGTCCAATTTGTAGAGACTCCTCGGTCCGAGGGTCTTTCAAGATAACATAATAGAGGGAGCCATTATAAGTTTAAAGAGAAATCAGGTGCTAGGGACATGTCCAGAGATCTACAAGGACGACACCAACTAACAATCTAAGCAATAGAGGAGAGGCTACCTTAAATACCCTTCCCCGATAATGAGATTGGTGTCTAACTTATATACCATCCTAGATTATCCAGTAGCTGATGGAAACAGAAGCAGATACCCACAGTTAAACACTGAACTGAACTCTGGAGTGGGAAGAGAGATGAGCAAAGGGGTCAAGACAAGTCCAGTGAAACCCACAGAAACAGCTGACCTGAACAAGGGGGAGCTCTTGGGCCCCAGACTGATAGCTGGGAAACCAGCAAAAGACTGATGCAGACCCCCTGAATGTGGGTGTCAGTGAGGAGGCCTCGGCAATCTATGGGGCCACTGGCAGTGGATCAGTATTTATCCCTAGTATACGAATGGACTTTGGGAGCCCATTCCCCATAGAGGGGTACTCTCTCAGCCTAGACACATGCGGGAGGGCCTAGGCATTGCTCCAAATGATATGACAGACGTTGAAGATCCTCCATGGAAGGCCTCACCTTCCCTGGGGAGCAGAAAGGAGATGGGATAAGGGGGTAGGTGGGGGGCAGGGGAGGAGGGGAGGGAAAGGGAACTGGGATTGACATGTAAAACAAGCTTGTTTCTAATTTAAATTAAAAAATTAAAAAACAATATTTAATTGCAAAGACCAATATGCAGAAGGTTTTAATCCTCTTTTCCTCAAAGAGGATTACAGTTTCAGTCAACTTTTACATTTCCAGTCAACAACACAGTTTTATGCACCCTAAGATGAGACTTAGGTATTATACAAAATGTTCTGACAAAAAACAAAACACCTACAAAAATTATAAACGTGAACAAACACAGGAAAAATCTGGATACAAATGAAAATGTTTAATGCTTTGTTTGGGGTAACAACATTGCAAGTTTTATGCACATGTAGAAATCCATCAAAGTGAACACATTAAATATCAATCAAAATCTAATAAAGGTAAAAGAAAGAGAAAGAATTGATCAGTGGTTGTTCACATAATTTCAATTGAGCTCTAAATTTTTTAAGAAAGCATTGTCTTTTTTAGGGCCCTTTCCCACTTATCCTAATTCTACCAGTCCTTACCATGGTTAATTTTGTTTGCCATAGATCTCAGTGATTTACAAAGAACTCTTCCTTTCCTACACTTTTCTTTGTACGTCTCATAATGGCCCAGCTCTGGCATTAAATAACACCAACTTTACCACTTTTCTGAGTTTCTTAAGAGGCGCCCCGTGGCACTGCATTACAAGTATATTTGGTACTCCATGCCCCCAGCTGCGAAGGGAATGCAGGCACCGGGCATCATTACTATAGTGACATAAATATGCATAATCTTCATAGAAGGCATTCCTTAGGTATTTAATAAGTGAATATTAAATGAATCCAAGACTCTGTTCCAAGACCTGTGTTTACATTTTAGCTTTAGCTTTTGACCATTTTTGTATTCTTTAAATAGCAGCAGGGTCCAAGATTTAGAGGTACCTTGAGGTCAGTTTCTGGCTCTGCTACCTTTTATTTGATCTCAGAAAAACACAGTCTTCAATTTCTCATTTTCTTAGCTTTACTGAAACCAAAGTGTATGCTTTGTTTTCCACACAAAGTGATGTTCAGGTATTCATGAGTGTGTAATATGCTTTACAAATGTATAAAATGTGCTAAAAAATCAATCTCATATTAAGAAAACATATTAAGAAGTTAGGTACCTAGCAATGTGCTACCTGTCAGGTTTTTACTGGACACGTACAAGTAAGTGTGTCTTCAGTATGAAATTATGTTTAAATTAATAGCCTCTTATTTTCTTCAAGTGTTTAGAATAGCAAGATATGAATAGGTTAAAGAAGAGAGAAGTTCCTTTATTAATGGAATTTTAAGTAATTATAATTGCACTAAATATTTCGAATATATTAAGCAATTACATTTTTCAATAATTTTTCAGAGCACATATATTCTTATTTAACCATTTAATTTTAAAACTTGAAAATTTTTATTTATTTGTGTGTGTTTGTGTGTATATGTGTGTGTGTTTGTGTGTTTGTATATGTGTGAGGTGTGTGTATGTGTATATGTGTATGTGTGTGTTTGTGTGTTTGTGTGTGTGTGTGTTTGTGTGTATGTGTGGTGTGTGTGGTGTGTGTATGTGTGTTTGTGTATGTGTGGTTTGTGTGTGTGTGGTGTATGTGTGTGTGTATGTGTGTTAGTGTGTGTATGAGTGTTTGTGAATATGTGTGTGTGTGTGTGTGTGTGTGCCTGTGTTTCTGTGTGTGTGTGTGTGTGTGTGTGTGTGTGTGTGTGTGTGTGTGTGTGTGTGTGTTTGTATCCAGAAGAGGGCATCACATATCTTCCTTTATTGATTTCTACCTATACCTTCAAGGCAAGGTCTCTGTGAGCCTGATGCTTGCTTTTTCTCAGCTAGGCTAGAAGCCAGCATGGCCCAGAAATCCTCCTGTGTCTTTCTACCTCACAGCTGGAGTTTAGGCATGCATGTGCATTCTCTGGCTTCTTCTGTGAGTGCTGGGATTTGAATTACAGTTCCCACAATTGTGCAGCAAATGCTCTTAAAGCACTGAGCCACTTCTCTAAATATACATATATATATATATATATATATATATAATATATATATATTCATTTAATTTAAATTCTGTGCTCATTTCATTTAATTTGTGGCAGTTCAGCAAAAAGAATTTAGCAAACTGTAAATAAAGTTATAGCCAGTTTAGACAAGTTTATGTGTTGCCTTTTGCTTCTACAATGTACCAGATAATCTAATATTCTTGGCATCACTGAGCTAAACACAATATTATCTTCACAGTTTAAGATATGCCATTTTATATCCATGTTCTATGTGAGGCCCTACAAGTGTGGATGCTGGTAAAATGGGTTTTAAGCTTCTCTGCACAGAGCTACTTGACATAGTTTCCAGAGAACTCACAATAGCCATTGTTATGATATATTCTCATATTAAGTTGGCTCTCTTCTATGGAGCCACTAAAATAATTTTTGAATCAGTTTGGATTTTATCTACAATATAAAATCCACATCCAGTTTTAAAACTGCAATGTTTATTCAATTGCCTGGATATTTTAAAGATAAGTGGAAATGTTTAGAGAAAAAAATTAAAGTACCTCTTATCCTTTCAAATCCTTTAAAAACATCAGTTGAGAAGATATGAATATTTGCATGACTTGGATGGCTTGATGTGATGCAGACTCCTGTAAAAAACACATGATCTGTCAGGCATATTTCAAAGCAGGTTGTAGTCCTGTCTTAAGCTAATAGTTTTATCTGTTCTGAATTTATTTCGAGATATTAGCTGGTAAAGCAGGAATTCACTCTGAGAATAACCCTGGTTTACCTCATTAATGTGAATAATACCATGAAAAAATTATTGTAGATAATAGTTCAGAACAGCTGAAGATAATATCAGGTCACTGGCCTTGTCTACACTCTGCCCTCTGTCCTGCAGCAGGTGCCAGAGCCTCAGAGTGGACATGCCCAGACTAGAAGGCCCACCCTGAGTCTGGACACACCTCACCCCTGTCCACACTATGCACTCTGTCCTGCAGCAGGCACCCAAGCTTCAGGTGAGTCTGGGTGTTCTCTGCTCCCCAACTGCCCCATCACCCCCTGCTCACTTCTGCCTGAGCCCACCCGGGCAAGAATGGACCTGTCCAGAACTGGAAGGCCCACCCTGAGTCCAGACACAGCTCACCCTTGTCCACCTGCTGCCCTCTGCCACCCGGCTGCCACCAGAAGCTGAGTCCTCTGCCTCCCACGGGAGAGAGGGAGAGACCCCACCTGCACTCACTGGAAGAAAGGATGGGAAGAAGATAGAGTAAGAACACACTCAACAACAAAGAGACCAATATGACACCACCAGAATCTAGGGACTCCACACTAGCAAGATCTGAAAAGCCCAATATAGAGGATGAAGAAGAGATGGACCTTAAAAATTATCTTAGGAAGATGATAGAGACCTTTAAAGAGGAAACAAAAAAATCCCTTAAAGAAATACAAGAAAAAACAAGCAAGAAATTATGTGAAATGGAGGAAAAGACAAACCAAAAAATTCAAGAAGTAAACAAATCTCTTAAAGAATCTAAAGAAAGCCAAGAAAAAACAACCACATGAGTGAAGGAAGCACTCAAAACAGTTCAAGGCATGAAAGCTGAAATAGACACAATAAAGAAAACACAGAACATGGGGATACTGGAAATAGAAAGACTAGATAAATGATCAGGAACTAAAGATGTGAGTATAACCAATAGAATTCAAGAGATGGAAGACAGAATCTCAGGTGTTGAAGACTCGCTAGATGATATACAGTCGTCGACCAAAGAAAATCTCAAATCCAACAAATCCCTAACACAAAATATCCAGGAAATATGGGACACGGTGAAAAGGCCAAACCTAAGAATAATAGGTATAGAAGGTGAAGAAATACAGCTCAAAGGTACAGAAAACATATTCAACAAAATCATAGAAGAAAACTTCCCCAACCTACAGAAGGATATGTCTATGGAAGTACAAGAAGCTTACAGAACACCAAACAGATTGGACCACCAAAAGAAGTCCCCTTGACAAATAATAATCAAAACACTAAATGTACAGAATAAAGAGAAAATATTAAGAGCAGCAAAGGAAAAAGGCCAAGTAACATATAAAGGCAGACCTATGAGAATCACACCCGACTTCTCAATGGAAACTTTGAAAGCAAGAAGGTCCTGGATAGATATCCTACAAACACTAAGGCAGCATGGATGCCAACCCAGACTACTGTACCCAGCAAAACTTTCAACCACTATAGATGGAGAAAACAAGATATTCCATGACAAAACCAGACTTAAATAATACATATCCACAAATCCAGTCCTACAGAAAGATCTGGAAGAAAAGCTCCAACCCAACGAAGATAACTACACTCACAAAAACATAGGCAATAGATAATCCAATTTTACCAAACACAAAAAGAAATAGAAGGGCAAAATACACACACAATGACACCACCAACAATAAATCCAAAACAAACAAGAACCAACAACCAATGGACATTAATATCCCTCAATGTCAATGGTCTTAATGTGCCCATAAAAAGATACAGGCTAACAGAATGGATATGAAGACAGATCCATCCTTCTGCTGTATATAAGAAACACACCTCAACTTCAAAGACAGGTGTTACCTCAGAGTAAAGGGTTGGGAAAAGATTTTCCAATCAAATGGGCCCAAGAAACAAGCTGGTATAGCAATCCTAATATCTAACAAATTAGACTACAAACTAAAATCAATCAAAAGAGATGAAGAAGGGCATTTCACACTCATCACAGGAAAAGTCCATCAAGATGAAGTCTCAATCCTGAACATGTATGCCCCAAATACGAAGGCATCCACATTTGTGAAAGAAACATTACTAAAGCTCAAACCACACACTTATAGTAGGAGACTTCAACACCCCTCTTTCACCACTAGAAAGGACCACCAGGCAGAAACTTAACAAAGAAACAAAGAATCTAACAGAAGTTATGACCCAACTGGGTTTAACAGATTTCTATAGAACATTCCATCCAAACACAAAAGAATATACCTTGTTCTCAGCGCAACATGACACCTTCTCTAAAATTGACCACATAGTTGGCAAGCAAACCTCCACAAATACAAAAGAATTGAAATAATCCCCTGTATCTTATCAGATCAACGTGCTTTAAAATTAGAATTCAATAGCAATACAAATCGCAGAAAACCTACAAACTCATGGAAATTGAATAATACACAATTGCACCATTCCTGGGTTAAGGAAGAAATTAAAAACTTCCTAGAATTTAATGAGAATGTAGACACAACATACCCAAACTTATGGAACACTCTGAAAGCAGTGATAAGAGGAAAGTTCATAGCACTAAGTGTCCACATGAAGGAACTGGAGAAAAGTCACACTAGAGAAGTGACAGAACAACTGAAAGCTTTATAGCAAAAAAATAAAAAAATAAAAAAGCAAGTTCACCACAGAGTACTAGACATCAGGAAATAATCTGAGGGCTGAAATAAATAAAGTAGAAACTAGGAAAACATTACAAAGAATCAATGAAACAAAGAGTTGGTTCTTTGAGAAGATCAACAGGATAGACAAACCTCTATCCAAACTAATCAAAAGGCAGAGAGAGAGCATGCTAATTAACAAAATCAGAAATGAAAAGGGGGATATAACAACTGACACAGCAAATCCATAGAATCATCAGGCCATACTTTGAAAACCTGTACTCCACAAAATTGGAAATTCTAAAGGAAATGGACAATTTTCTGGATAGATATCACTTACCAAAATTAAAACAAGAACAGATAAACAGATAAGCAGTATAAACCTATAACCCATAATGAAATAGAAGCAGTCATCAAAAGCCTCCCAACCAAAAAAAAAAAAAAAAAGCCCAGGGCCAGATGGCTTCACTGCAGAATTCTACCAGAAATACAAGCAAGAGCTAATACCAGTACTCCTCAAATTGTTCCACACAATAGAAGCAGAAGGGACATTGTCAAACTCTTTTTATGAGGCTACAATCACTTTGATACCCAAACCACACAAAGATACAACTAAAAAAGAGAACTACAGACCAATATCCTTCATGAACATCAATGCAAAAATACTCAACAAAATATTGGTGAATCAAATCCAAGAATACATCAGAAAAATCATCCACTATGATCAAGTAGACTTCATCCCAGGAATGCAAGGATGGTTCAACATACAAAAATCCATCAGTGTAATCCACCATATAAACAAACTGAAAAAGAAAAACCACATGATCATCTCACTAGATGCTGAAAAAGCCTTTGACAAAATCCAACATCCTTTCATGATAAAGATCTTGGAGAGAACAGGAATAACAGGAACATATCTAAACATGATAAAAACAATATTCACCAAACCAACAACCAACATCTAAGTAAATGTAGAGAAACTGAAAGAGATTCCTCTAAAATTAGGAACAAGACAAGGCTGTCCACTCTCTCCATATCTCTTCAATATTGTACTTGAAGTTCTAACTAGAACAATAAGAAAAGAAAAGGGGAATCAAAGGGATACATATTGGAAAGGAAGAAGTCAAACTTTCACTATTTGCAGATGATATGGTAGTCTACATTAGTGACCCAAAAAACTCTACCAGGGAACTCCTACAGCTGATAAACACCTTCAGCAAAGCAGCAGGATACAAAATTAACTCCAAAAATCAGTAGCCCTACCATATACAGATGATAAATCCAATGAGAAAAAAATCAGAGAAACATCACACTTCACGATATCCACAAGCAACATAAAATATCTTGGGGTAACACTAACCAAAAAAGTGAAAGACCTGTTCAGTAAGAACTTTGAGCCTTTAAAGAAAGAAATTAAAGAAGATACCAGAAAATGGAAAGATCTCCTATGCTCTTGGATAGGTAGAATCAACATAGTAAAAATGGCAATCTTGCCAAAAGTAATCTACAGACTCAATGCAATCCCCATTAAAATCCCAACACAGTTTTTCACAGACATTGAAAGAACAATACTCAACTTCATATGGAAAAAAAAAAAAACAGGATAGCCAAAACAACACTTTACAATAAAGGATCTTCTGGAGGCATCACCATCCCTGACTTCAAGATCCATTATAGACATAGTTCTGAAAACAGCTTGGTATTGACACAAAAATAGACGGATAGATGAATGGAATCGAATCGAAAACCCTGATATTAACCCACACACCTATGAACACCTTATTTTTGACCAAAATGCTAAATCTATACAATGGAAGAAAGGTAGCATCTTCAACAAATGGTATTTGCACAACTTCTTCAGACATGCAGAAGATTGCCGATAGATCCATATCTGTCACCATGCACAAAACTAAGTGCAAATGGATTTTTGATCTCAACATAAATCCAGCCACACTGAATCTTCTAGAAGAGAAAGTGGGAGATGCCCTTAATGAATTGGCACAGGAGACTGCTTCCTGAAATTACTCCAGTATCACAGACTTTGAGATCTGCAATTAATAAATGAGACCTCCTGAAACTGAGAAGCTTCTGTAAGGCAAAGAACACAGTCAGTAACACAAAATTACAGCCCACCAATGGGAAAAGATCGTCACCAATCCCACATCTGACAGAGGGATGATTTCCAAAATATACAATGAACTCAAGAAGCTAGCCACCAAAACACTAAACAATGAAAATTAAAAGTGGGGTGCAGAACTAAATTGAGAATTCTCAACAGAGGGATCAAAAATGGCTGAAAGACACTTAAGAAAGTGCTTGGCCACCAGAGAAATGCAACTCAAAACAACTCTGAGATCCCATTTTATACTGGCCAGAATGGCTAAAATCAAAAACACCAATGACAATCTACGCTGGAGAGGATGTGGAGAAAAAGGAACACTACTCCATTTCTGGTGGGAATGGAAACTTGTAAGACAACTTTGGAAATCAGTATGGCGGTTGCTCACAAAACTGGGAATCAGTCTATCTCAAGATCCAGCAATTCCTCTCTTGGGCATATACCCAAATAATGCATGCCCACACAGCAAGGACATATGTTCAACCATGTTCATAGCAGCATTGTTTGTAATAGCCAGAACCTGGAAGCAACCTAGATGCTCCTCAACTGAAGAATGGATGGAGAAATTTATACAATGGAGTACTACTCAGCAGAAAAAAGTAATGGAATCTTGAAATCCATGGACAAATGGATGGAACTAGAAGAAATCATCCTGAGTGAGGTAACCCAGTCACAAAAAGACAAACATGGTATGTACTCACTCATATATGAATTTTAGACATAGAGCAAAGGATTACCAGCCTACAGTCTTCTTCACCAAAGAAACTAGGAAACAACAAGAAGGACTCTAAAGGAAAAATGCATGGCCCCCAGGAATGGGAAGGGGCAAGACCTCATGAGCTAATTGGGAGCATGAGGGTATGGGAGAGGGAGCTGCCAGAATGAGAGAGGAGGAAAAGAGGAGGGTTGAGGAGGAAATGGAGGAGCAGAAGTATTGAGTTGAGGGAAGAATAGAGGAGAGCAGGATGAGAGATACCATATTAGAGGGAGCCATTATATGTTCAAGGAGAGATCTGGTTGGTGCTAAGGAGATTTCCAGAGACCTACAAGGATGACACGAACTGACAATCTAGGCAATAGTGGAGAGTATAACCTAAATGCCCTTCCCATATAATGAGACTGACGACTATTTTTTATGCCATCCTAGAGCCCTCATCCAGTGGCTGATGGAAGCAGAGGCAGACATCCACAGATATACACTGAACTGAACTCTGGAGGAATGAAGATAAAAAGGGTCAGTACCAGGCTGGTAAAACCCACAGAAACAGCTGGCCTGTACAAGGGGGAGCACATGGACCCCAGACTGCTGTCTGGGAGGCCAGTACAGGACTGAACCAGATCCTTGAACATGGATGTCAATGAGGAGGCCTCTGCACTCTAGGGGGCCCCTGGTAGTGGATTAGTATTTTTCCCTGGTGGTAAGAAGGGACCTTGAGAGCCCATCCCATGTGAAGGGATGCACTCTTGGCCTGGACACATGGGGGAGGGCCCAGGTCCGGCCCAGGATGATGTGGTGGACTTTGGGGAGCCCCTGTGGAGGGCCCTACCCTGCCTGGGAATTGGAGGGTGAATGGTGTGGGGGATAGGCCGGGGATAGGGTTTAGGGGTGGGGGTAGAAGAGGGAGAGGGAGAGGGAGAAGGGATTGACATGTGAAACAAGCTTGTTCCTAATTTGAACTAATTTAAAAAATTACAAAAAAATGTATCAGGTCACTTTATTTGAATACTTGCATCACAACACATATTATTTTAAACCATGTGCACAGATAAAGAAAGTTTACCAGCCCTTTAATATGAAAACTTGAACCTTACAATGGCAGTTGAAATCTCAGGTTCTAGACACCAACTCAGGGACCTGGTCCTGCACTCCCTGACCTTCCTGTCTTGGCAGAGCCCAGTCCTCATCCATCAGTAGTTTAAAAGGCATCAGGAGACTGCTGTATATTTATTATCCAGGTAAAACAATCTGGATGGTGTTGTTTGTCCTCACCCGGGCAAGATTTGTAAAATAAGACCCGCTGAGTAGTGGCAGAAAATGCCCTGTCATGCATAGCTAATTTAACCCAGGCATTCCCCAAGGAGCAAAAGATCGTGAGACATTCCCTGGGATTTTAGTGAGCCTGGAGAGGAGCCTTGGGGGTCAGTAGGCTCCAGTCGGTTTCAAGAATCGGGTGCATATGATTTAAATTAATTGGTGGATGGTGTCTTCTGTATGAGAAAATGCTTCTGTGAAATGCTTGTCATAACCGAACAGAGATGTCATCAGAAACCAAAAAGTCACTGATTTTCTTTACCTATGTTACCTCAACATGAGATTAGCATACATTTTATACATTAGCATACATTTTATTTTCTTATCATGTGTATGGGTTTATTTATGCTTTTATGTTTGAGCACCATCATGTAGGTGTGTGCCTAGTGCCCAAAGAGGCACACTCTGATCCTCTGGAATTCAAGTTACAGATATCATTGAGCCACTGTGTGGTGCTGGGAATCAAAGCAAGGCCCTCTGCAAGAGCAGTCAGTACTCTTTAACCATAGGGCCATCTCTCCAGCCCTAAGGGATTAAAATACTTCAAAGTATCTGTTATATCCCAGAGACTGTTCAACACTGATGTCGGCTTAGGACCAGCTCTAGGCAATCGTGCACTGAACAAAACACTGGAATCCTGGCTGATTCTTCTCTGTGGTGTCACCATGTCAACTGCTGCTTCTCCAATCCCTGAACCAGGACAAGATAGGCCTGAGCAGCCTGCACCAGCCATTAAATGCTCTGGCATGGAATTCACATATATCACTTCTAGCCACAAGATTGGTCTACAAGAGCTAGATCCAGGAAAGCCTCCAAAGCCACAGAGAAACCCTGTCTTGAAAAACCAAAACCAAAACAAAACAAAAAATGGGGCTGGTTAGTCACAAACCCTTGTCTACTATTTGGGACATGGGGACACATAAACTCACTAGGTACCTGGAATGAAAGGAAAGCAGAGAAACTGCCATACATGGTGGCGGTTTCTGAAAGACGATACAGAGAGTGAGCAAGCACATTTAGTTATATTGTAAAAGACTGGGAATTATTCCAAAAGTTATAAGAAATGTGATGTGCTTAACTCATGGGAATAGCTAAAACTCTGACAGTTACACAGGGTCAAATACATCAGAGGAGTCTTTTTCATAGCTCATGTTTTTAAATTTTAAGTAAGCTTGCTAGAACTTGCATTCTTGTTAATTATTTACCATGTGGAACTTTTCAATGCATTAAGTGATACAGGTTGCATCTTTGCCTTCTAACTTAGGGCTACCAATAACCAATCCTCCCCTGACCCAGATGTGACATTGTCAAATGCCTCCTGGAAGAGGTGTGGGCAAACAATTAACCCCAGTAGAAACTCACTGGCCAGAAATATTCCCTATAACATTCTCAGCTGCAAACTTGGAAGTTAGCACAGTAACATATGCAAGACTACAAACATTGTATTATTTTTGTAAAGAATCATTTCAAATACTAAAATAATTTTTAAAATATCCTATTTAACAGATGAGGAAATGAACTGGAAAAGGTGGAATATTTCATTCCTACCATGAGTGTGTAGTAAATAGACAAGTGAATCCAATGACATCACTGGATCACAGAGGTCTATCTAATACCATCACTGGGATCACAGATGGCCTCCAAAAGGATTTGTCATCTCTCTTCTATGGGACAGGTGCTGTCTGAATTATAGAAAATTCAGTAAGAAAAGATGCCATTTCTGTTCTCAGGAGACACACAGTATAGTGGATATAAAAGAGACATATTAACACATTTTTATTGGCACTGATTAAACTGTGTTCTAATGGAAATGCTCTTTGGCTTCAGAGAAGAGAGGCACTTTACCTATAGCATGTTCAGCAAAGCCATGGGAACACCTTAAGACAAAGGGCGATGGGAATTTTATTTCTGAGTCATTGCAAATAGTGAACTGAAATACAGAGAACTGCATGACTGACCAAGATAAAAAAGAGAAAGAGAACAATATTATGGACTGGACGAAGAGAATATGGAAAGAACTATGAAAGGCTGCCAAGCCCTGACCATGCAGACAGATTTGTCTGAAGAATTAGAGCCAGGATCTTCTACCCTCAGCAGGTTCCTAAGCAAATGGATTCCAATGGCTCTCATCAATGTGAAGGGGAAGAGAATTAAGAGTTAGAGAATCAGTTCAAATCATAGGCATCCAGATTAGAAAGAAGCAAATGGACAGGACTTGTGTGTGTGTGTGTGTTTGTGTGTGTGTGTGTGTGTGTGTGTGTGTGTGTGTGTGTGGTGTTTGTGGCATGCATGTAGTGTGTGCATATGTGGTATGTGTGCATGTGCAGTATGTGTGTATGTACACATGTGGTATGTGTGTCTGTGGTATGTGTGTGTGTGGTGTGTGCATACTATATATGTTTGTGCATATAGTGTGTGTGATATGTGTGCATGTGTGGTATGTATGTGCAATTTCATATAAATATGAAATGTTCCCACAGTCTCATGTGTTTGAACATGTAGCCTTAGCTATTGGTGCTGGTTGGAATGGTTGTGGGAGGTTTAGGCAGTGGAGCCTGGTGGAGGCTGTGTGTCACTGGGGTGGGTCATCAGGCTGTATAACCTATTCACTCTCTGCTTTTTTGACTGAGAGTGCAATGTGACCGCCCAACCTCTTTACCTGATATCATGACTTCATTGCCTGCCTCCATGTCTTCCCTCTATGATGAACTGTATCCTCTGGAGCAGTAAGCCAAAATAAACCTTTTGCCTTGAATTGATTTTGCGAGGGTATTTTACTATAGCACAGAAAGGGAACTTATATAATACGTATGGATATATGTGACATAATATAAATGATAAGCAATCTAATTTCTCAAAATGTAGTCTGCTTGGAATTTTAATGTCTTATGCAGCTACTGAAGGCTTGAGCGGTGGCCCCAAGGATCTAATGTGTTTGGTCTTTTGACTTTATTCTGTCAAAGTATAAAATATACTTAAACACAGCTTTTATCTTTTCAGTTTAAGAAAGATATTTTTAAACGAAGGATTTTTGTTAGCATATGTGTGGTTCTATCTATGTATGATTTAATAATGTGGCCAATTAAATGACTTTAAGCCACATAAAATGAGCTTGACGGGATTTGCTTATTAAACTCCCACTCATGATACTGAAGGTTTTCTGAGTAAAATTTGTTTTAAATTCCTTGTGTGGAAGCTTGAGCATTAAAGATGATTTTCTCAAGTACAAGTATCTTGGCCTTCCATGCTCCTCACTCTTGAATATGAACCTGTGCCCTCCTCTCTCAGTAGCTACACATATCCTGAGATTCCCTTTACTACCAGCCATTACAGCCATCAAACAGCAGTGACTCCTTGATTTCCTAATTTCTGTGTTGTCTCATCAATTTAGACTCCACTGTCCTCTAAGCATGACCCTGTTCTCATCAAACTCTTATCCCATCAGCTGGCTTCTCTTGAACTGAGGTATCAAAACTGGCCAAATTTCATCATGCTTAACTTTATCATAGTTCACCATTAGTCACATTATATACTGTTGAGAGCAATAATTATCACTGTAACTCACATTGCACCCCAAACATTCCCATGATTGTTCTAGAATAAAACAAACAGTGGGAGAGAAGCGCATGCCACATCTAGTTGTCAAATATTGCAACTGTCAAATGTGAAAAATTCACACATAGGAAGTCTAGGGTGAAGACCAACAGGGGAAGGAGAGGTAGGAAATTGGTGGGTTGGAGGAAGGGAGAAGGTGCAAGAAAGATATCATGGGCAATGAGGTGTAATCCACCTGGAGCCCCTGAGTAGTGGCCAGGTGACAGACCTATTCTTCTGCACTCTGAGGAGTATTGGATCATTGGGAAAGGTAGAAAAGAAAAGACTGATTCTTAGCCATGTAAGGGCCGTGAAACTGCACTTCGCTAAGAGGGGAGAGAAGGGAGTTGACCAGGAGCAGCGAACATGGTCAGGTAGAGCAGAGCAGGCTCAGCTGGCTTTGAGGACTCAGTGTCACAAAACCAGAAGGACTAAATATATAAACACAATATTCAGTTTGGTATACAGACGGGAGCAGAAAGCTCAGCTTATCAGCGACCAGCTAGCTATACCAACTGTGAGAATTCCCTTCCTTGCTCAGCCTCTGTATGCTGATGGCTTGGAAATTTTGTGACCATCAAATAAGATAATACATGCTAAGTAATTACAGGATCCTGGGCACATGGTAAGTTCTCAAAGAAGTTATGCTTTTCCTGTCTCTCTCAACAGCCAGGAGCAGATAGAGGCAGGGATGGGTGGTTAGAGCAGCACTTTGAGTGACATATCACTGGAGTCCATCTGTAGAAATTTGCACTATGCCTAGATTGACATTTTCTCCTTGAAGCTGAAGGGGGTTTGATTTGTCAGCTTTATGGTCTTCAATTTTCTCATCTTAAAAAGGTCTCAGAAAGGTTTTTCTAGAAAATACAATAATTTCAAGCACAGTGTATAGTTCATTCTTCTTATATTTCCCAGGCAAGATGAACAATGTTTCCAGTTCTCAAAAAAATTTTATGTGTAGTTTTTATTTTATTTTATCCTTGCTTGAGCTTTCTCAAACTGATGACCTATGATAAAAATTAGTTTCACAAAAGTATCTTTCATGCTTTTTATGGCTAAGGTACTGGGAAGGACACTGAAAGAAGAGGAAGAGGAAGAAGAAAAAGAAGAGGAGGAGGAAGAAGAAGAGGAAGAAAAAGAAGGAGGAGGAGGAGAAGAGAAGAAGAAGAAGAAGAAGAAGAAGAAGAAGAAGAAGAAGAAGAAGAAGAAGAAGAAGAAGAAGAAGAAGAAGAAGAAGAAGAAGAAGAAATGCCCATCTTCAAAGAGTTCTGAATAGGCTGGAGTAAGCAGACAGCTATCGATCATCAGTAAAACACCCAATTGCCAAGAAGAGTGAAGTAGGGATTAATTCCCACTGGAAAGATTAAAAAATTCCCAGGAACCTTTAGCTTAAGGGACGAAAGCTATTTCAAAGGTGGAGAATAGAGGAAGATGCCTCAGGTAGTTGGAATGGCTGTGTGAAAACATGGAATCTGAAGATACTTGATGCTTTTGGAGAATGATTAGTATGGTATTGTGTGGGGGGTTGGAGTTATTAAAAATAACTAAATACTTCATTCTTGTTCTGTAGTTTTCCTTCTTTAATTATGGGTATTAGTTATCATTCAATTGCGTATTTCACACAATCCCTCACAATGTTTTGCACAAGGCATGCATCAATGAGATGAATTAAACCGTAGATGCTTTCTCATTAGATTTTAATTCCCCAAATATCTTGAAGTTTATTGCTTTCCATGCATACCCAGCTTATTTGAGAGAAGCTTGCCAATTAATGTGCCTAGCTGTCCCACTGCCAGAGCTTCAGGAATGATAATAGAATGGATTTTTAAATTTTCATAGCAATTCACTTGCCTTTAAATATTTCATTCTTCATGCTGGCTTCAACAAAACTATGCAACAACTTAGCTGCCTTCCAAACATTTGATTATGGCTCCTGATGGTGAGTTTTTCTGTCTGTTAAAGAGTGATAAGGAAGGAAACTGTCTTTTGTGTCCAAGGGAAAGAACCCAAGGTGGGGGTCTGGAGAAGAGACCATCAGCAAACACTCAAAGAGGAAAGAAGGGAAGACTGGCAACTAATGTCACCAGTGATAAACTCATGTGGATTGCTAGGTCCTGTTTATCTAATAGAGAAAATAAAGAAGGAGGAGGAAGAAGAGAGGGAGAAAGAGGAAGGTGTGATGATGTAAGAGTTATATATAAGTTTCTGGGGGTGGTGGGGCATGCCTTTAATCCCAGCTCTTAGAAGGCAGAGGCAGGTGAATCTCTGAGTTCAAGGCCAGCCTGCTCTATAAAGTGAGTTTCAGGACAGTTTCTGACTCTTCTCTGTGCCCTTTCTCTTTTCAGAACCTGCTCCAGGAACTATGGCCACCTTGCTCTTCTCCAATACTTGGTAATAGTTCACAGCATACAACTTCAGCTCATGCAAGCTCATGGATTTCCAAGCTTCATGTCTTCCCTAAAATAGCATATTGAGGAGGCCTTCCTTGGTCTTGGAGACAAGTAACACTTATCTTCCTTCCTCACTCACTCCATTCTCCTTTCCCTATAACATACATGTATGTATGCATGTGTGTAGAATGTGTGTGTATGCATGCATGTATATGGTATACATTTCATTGTGCGCTTGTGATGCTGCATATATGTGTGTGTCTATATATGTGAATGCAAGTATGTATGTATGTGTACATGTATATATATGCATGTGCATATATGCATGCATGTGAATGTATATATCCATGCATGCACACACATATATATACATATATATATGTGAATGCAATCATTATATATGTATGTACAAATGTATTCATATGTGTGTGTGTATGTATGCATGTTGTAAACTTTGACAGTCTCTCCATTTGAAACTCTTGTCCTTGACTAGTTTGCTCACTGCTGTAGCCACCTCTTCTAGGGCAGTGACTTTACATAATCAACAAATATATATTGAGCTATTTCTAAGCCTGAAATTCTATAATTTGGTAGTGTCTTAAAATAAAAGCCCTTCTGGGTGAGGGTCTGCAATTTTGAATAGGCTAACTCTTGATAAAGTGTGTCACATGTGGCCTTTGAAGCAAGGAAACTGCACATCCTGGCAACTTCATCATCACCCTGTTTTATCCAAGTGAGGTGTAAACTTCCAAGTCAAAAAAAATGAAGTATCCTATCCCTCTGCTGTGACTGGTCTGCAGCATCTGCTAAACTATTAAGCACAGGGAGCCTGCTGTAAACATGCACTTACACAGCCCCTCAGAGAGACTACACATAATTAGCCTTCTGTAGTTTATGGCTATGTAAATTAATCACCTGCAATTAGGCATGTGTGTAAACTATGAAATTGAACTTGTATGAGAAATCACTTTGATCCCTAGATAATAAACTATGTTGGACAGCATTCTAACCTATTACGCAGGAACCAAGCAGTCGGGAAAACATGACTAAAAACTCTGTACACAAATTATCAGAAAAGGTAGCTTGGGGGCCATGAAAAGAATAAATTATAGAAACACTGAGAATCCATGCTGAAAGATCTCTGAGACCATACATGTTGTTACCCAACCCCCACCTTTACTCCCCACCCCACCCAGACCTGATGAGCATTTTGCCATTTATCCAAAAGCATCTACATCTGACATTTGTAAGTACTTTCCTCTGCTTGGCCAGACCTTGACTTATAACCTATGCATGGAAAACTCTCCAAGTCAGTCTATGAAATCCATTTCAAAACTACCTTGGTTGAATCTGTCCTGATTACGCTGATGAGTGTCCTTCCTCCTACCTAGCCAGCTCTCAGTGTGCATTTGTCTTCTCCCGCTACCCCCTGCATTAATTTGTCTGAAGCTTTTTGTTTCACCTGTTTTGACTCAGAGAGGATAAGAAGTATCTCAACTACCATTGGTCCTCAAAAATCAGGATGAACATTTCCTTTCAGTAAAGTGTATTTTCATAATTTTATCTACATGGAAATTCACTCTATTTCAATTAGAAAATAGAGCATTATACAGTATATTTTAAACCTCTAGAGACTGGAGCATGTTACCAAATCCTGTTTCTATAAAACGGAATATACCAGAGAAACTGCTTTTCTACCTCAGTGCATAGACAAGCATAACACATACTCCCACCCACAGTACTGGGGATGAAACACAGGGCCTTATGAATGTTAAACAAGTGCTCCTAAGGGGCCACATCCCCCACTGTACAGCACAAGTCAACTCAAGTATTCTTTTCTTTAAGAAAGTTTCAATAATAGAACGTATTTTTATTCCGTTTTCTGATGTAGATTTCCAGACACTAGGTTCACAAATACCAGTTTATTTATCTTCATAAAATTCTTCAGTTTTTTGTTCACAAATGAGAGAACTCCATCATAGGTAAATAGGCTTATTCAGTCACTCACTGTGGGGTAGTTAGACAATAAGCCCTATATTTTGTGTTTACCTAAGAATTAAATGCCTAGTTTTTGTTTTTGTTTTTCTTTTTTTTTTAAGGTTTATTTATTTATTATGTATACAGTGTTCTGTCTGCATGTGTCCCTGCAGGCCAGAAGAGGGCACCAGATCTCATTAGGGATGGTTGTGAACCACCATGTGGTTGCTGGGAATTGAACTCAGGACCTCTGGAAGAGCAGACAGTGCTCTTAACCTCTGAGCCATCTCTCCAGCCCACATGCCTAGTTTTTGTGCCTTCCCATGTAAGAGTTAGGTAGTGAAAAAGAGTTCCATTCAGAAAGTCATCCATTACGTATAAACCATTGTGATGACTTAGAGCAGTGGTTCTCAACCTGTGGGTCACAACTCCTTTGGGGATCATGTATCAGATATTTATTTACATCTTGATTCAGAACAATAGCAAAATTACAGTTATGAAGTAGCAATGAAATAATTTTGTGGCTGGGGATCACCACAACATGAAAAACTGTATTAAAAGGTCACAGCATTAGAAACATTGAGAACCACCTCTTAGAGGAAACCCTCCTCTTTGGTCCTGACAGCCCATCATATTTCTTTGTTTTTTCATTTTCAGTAATGGCCAAATTCTGCTCTTCTTTATTACTTCCTTCAGAGATTTTCAAATCTTGCTCATCTGATTGGCCTTAATAGCAGGTATCAATGGGTTCAAGACCATTATTCACTTTTGTCAACCCCAGATCTTAGAAGGAGGTAAACCTGGTATGTTCTGCCTGTGGTGTGACTGGCTGCAGGTACCTTAGGTTCGTGATGAAATAGAAATTGCAAAATGTTTAAAAATTCATCAAAGACCTATTTCTTCCTTTTATTTTCATGAAGAACAATGCTCCAAAGACAGCCCCCTGCCTCAGGTGACATTCTCTAATCCCCACATGCCTCTATACCACAGGGGTTAGCAGACCCACCTTGGAGAAGAAGGGGTTGCTTTGTTTGGGCATATAATTACACACACACACACACACACACACACACAAACACACACACACACACACACACACACACACACACACACACACACACACCTCTTGCAGGGATGCCCACATGCAGTTCCAGCTGGGAGAGGGTATTCTCATCATTTCTATTTACATTCTTCTGGCTAGAATCTGGGTGTCCATGGTAGCATCAAAATTTAATTTCTTATGGCCATATTTGGTATGCAAGGGAACTCGCCTTTCCCTATTATATTTATAGAAATATGAAATACCAGCAAGCATGATTTCTCAACAAAAGCTTATTTAAACGGCTTTGCCCATGTTCGTTTTTCTTCTCTCACTACAGGTGGCAGGTCTGGGAAGGGGTGCATGGGCAGAACCGCATCTTCCAGTTGCTGTTAAGTGAACTCTCAGTCTTCCACTCATGTGAGGTTTGGGGTACTGTGTGCTAGAATCCCACCTCTCTCTAGTAACTTGATAAGTAGTTATTGAATTAAAATATTAATCTTTGTGTTGTATTCTTCCCTCTGTTTCTAAACTGGACATAGAACATTGCTCAGGTGCTTAATGAGATTTGTTTAATATCATTTGGTTAATATCTTTTAAAGAGGCATTGAAGTTAATATTAGAGTCAACATTTTTATCCTTATGATATTTTAGTATGCATAATGGGTCATAAATTCTGACTTTATTGTGATTTTGCTTATGGCTTGGACAAAGAAAAGCAAACAAACAATGCCCCTGGCAACTGACCCCTTCATGTCTCTGCAAATCCAAGTTGCCAAAAAATCAGCGATGTGTTATAGGTTTCTGACCTGTCTCCTGAAGCTCTGCATTCTATATACAGAACATTTCGACACATTGTGATAAAGCTTTTTCCTTTGAACTTTATGCTTCTTTCCTATAGCAGGTAAAACAAATCCTTATCTCAAGGATTCATACCTCTAGAGAGAGCTTGATTACTCTTAAGTGGTGAAACTAAATAGAATTTGATATCTCTGCTTGGAAAAGAAGGAAGGAAGGAGGGTGGGAGGGAAGGAGGAAGGGAAAGAAGGAAGGAAAAGAAAGAGAAAGAAAGAAAGAAAGAAAGAAAGAAAGAGGAAGGAAGAAAGGAAGGAAGGAAGGAAGGAAGGAAGGAAGGAAGGAAGGAAGGAAGGCAGAAAGAAACAAAGATCTCTTCGTGGAAGCTGTAGTCAGCGAGTCACACAGATTACCCTTTAGTTCTTATATCTTTACTTGGAAGTGTTCGTTGCACAGAGTCATTCGTCTGGTTTAAAACCTCTGGTTTCTGCTACTCTATCAATACTGGGCCCTCACTGGGACTCTGCCTAGATATCCTGTTGTTGCCCTTTGTCTTGGAGATTCTTCAGCTTTGGGTCTATGGGACCATCCCTTCACCTACTCCATTAGGTCACAGACGGGGTGGATGTTGGGGTGGGCCAACTCATAGCCCTGGTTCTGGGCCTGGGTGGTTGCAAGATTGGTCGGCTTGCCGGGTCTCCCCTATCATCACTATTAGGGTGAGCTCTCCAGCATTGCTTGGGCTAGTTCACCCTATGCAGCAAAGAGCAAGGGGCAAGGTAGATTCTCTTGTTTTAATGCCCTCGGGGTTGGCTCACTCACACCCGCACCACTAGGGCCAGCTCTACTGTGTTGCGCAGGTGCGGTGCAGGGGTCACTCTTCTGAGTGCTGCAGCTGGTGAGGGGCAGGGACAACTCTCCTGCTCTCATGACCAGGGCCAGCTCTTCAACCTGACACAGGTGGTGAGGGGGTGAGAGGTATAGTAAGGAGGACATCACTCCCTCACCCATGCCACCTTACGGCAGATGTGGGGTGGGGACAGATCGCCCATGCTCAAGCCCTCAAGGCTGGCTCACCTGCCCCCTGCCTCCCCACCGCACCAACAGGGTCATCTCTATTGTGCTACCGAAGGAAGGTTCAGGGCCTGCTTTCCCGAGTGCTGTAGCCGGTAAGGAGGAGGGTAGGCTCCCTCGCTTGTCACGGGTGGCAAGGGGTGGGGGGGGAAGGGCATCTTTCCCCTGCCCTCATCACCACATGGCAGAAGAGGGAGTCAGGGTCAGCTCTCCCAATCTCATGCCCTCAGGGTCTGCACCTCTGCCAACAAAGTCAGCTCTACTGTGCTTCCCAGGTAAGGGTCTGTTCTCAGGAGTGCTGCAGGTGCTGAGGGCCGGGTATAGCTCTTACACTCTCATGACTCAGGGCAAGGCACAGTCAAACAGTGTTTTCTCCTCACTGCCCAGGACCCTGGGCAGGTGTGAGGGTCTCCTTCTCCTGCTCAGTCTTGATGGTGATGGGCAGGGTCGGAAGCAATGTTTTTTGAAAAATGCATCCACTTACCCAGCACAAGCAGATCACTGATTAAAAATAAATCTTCAATATTTGGTGTAATACGGATTTCTCATACAAAATGACGATGATTTATAGTAGAATGCAAGAGAATTCATATAACATATCAATTTAGATCTTAATACAATATTAAAAAATTATAGTTAGCCCCTGAACGATTTCATGGGACTGTAGGCCCAAGTGAAATGTAATTTTGGTTAGAAACTTCTAAAACACAGATTCAAACCAATTTATAAAGGTGAGGAGGGTGTTTATTTTCATTTTTAAAGTATCAAGTTAAGAGCCCTTAGCATCATTGTTACTGGATTGGAAAAGGTTGCTCTTTGATGTACTTTTCCAAATTTAAAACTCAAGTTTCAAAATGGAACTAACTTTAGGACTATGGAACTTGAAAAATTCTTACAAATTAAAATGCACGAGTCGTTGTTCTCATCGCTGTAACAAAACACCTGACAAAAGAAGGGTAAGGAAAGAAAGGTTTTTGTTAACTCACAGTTGGAAAGCTTAGTGGTGTGGAAGGCATGGTGGCTGGGGTGCGGGGCATCTGGTCACCCTGTGTCAACAGCCAGGAAACAATGAAAGGGATCCTGGTCCTAAGCTCACCTTCTCTTTTATTTAGTTTAAGATCCCAGTGCTAGGCCTGCTGCTGCTCACTCTTATAGTATATCTTCTCACTTCACTTAGCTCAGTCTAGAAATGCCTCACAGATGTGCCCAAATGTTTATTTCCACGGTGACTCTAAACCCCTTGGGCTTTTTTTTTTTTTTTTTGGTATTTAGAGACAGGGTTTCTCTGTGTAGCTTTGGAGCCTATCCTGGCACTCACTCCGGAGACCAGGATGGCCTCGAACTCACAGAGATCCACTGCCTCTGCCTCCCAAGTGCTTGCTTAAACCCCTTGTTCTTGATCCCCAAGATTCACCACCACTTATTATAACTCCAAAAGTCATCTGAAATCATACCTTGGGGGAAATTTCAGAGATTAGTATGAGAGACTCTCCAGGTTGGGGATGTTACATTTCATATCTATTGCCAAAATGACTCATTTATTTTATTCATTATATGCTTGATTAAATGGTAGCTGGTGCTCCTTATCTAGAACTTGGATTGTATCTCAATGGTAAAGCATCTGTACAGCAGGCACAAGGCTCTGGGCCCAATGCCCAGCCACACACACACACACACATGCATACACACATACATGCATACACATACATGCATACACATACATGCATACACATGCACACATACACATATACCTACATACACACACCTGTGTACACACATACATGCATATACACACATATACACCCACCCACAAACACACACATATATGCATACACACACATACGTAATACACATACATCTGTGTACACACGTGCCTCACAATGAACAGCAAAGGGCTGTAAAAACTTTTCGATTGCTGCAGTATGATGAAAACCCAAGGGCTTTGTGTGCTAAGAAGACTGATTGAGAACCGTTTCTGTTTCCAGAAACCATGATTCTGATTCCCAGGATAAAGATTGTTTTGCTTATTTCTTATGGCATAGGTCAGTCATCAAACCTTTCTTAACCTATTTTCCCTACCAACAAAAATAATTACGGTTCTGTTGATAATGAACCTAACAGAGTTTCTCTGAATATTTTCAACTTGACAACTGCTTGACATTTTTATTTGTTAGTTTTAAGGTTTCCCAGGGCTGCTCTTTGAGAACCCATTTGATGCTTTTGTTTCTGCTCTGGTTCAATGACAGGCAACATGGGAGAAAATTCGGCAGGAGAGGGGTGCTTCTCCCCCTCCACTCTTACAATTGTTTTGATCTCTTTCCCCCACTGATTCTTTTTGAAATCTCAGCTGCAAACATTCTCCTCCCTCTCCCATCACCCTGCTCAGAGGATTCCTCGTTATTTGTCTTGGGAGTCACATTATTTTTAGCAGCTCCATCGGGAGTTTAGGGAGACAGCTTGAACATATGATACAACTCAAATGAAGAAAATCCTGAGTATCTTAGGCTACCTGGCTTCTGACATCAAAGCCGAGAGGCAAATGAATCACACACCACTGAAATCACACCAACATGGAGTGTGTGGTCCAGGAGGGGTCGTTTGCACAGACTCGGGAGGTCTCTTATAAGCACATTCTGCAAAAGGTCCCTGTGTCATTTTCTCCACAAGTTTATTCCCTCCTTATGAGATATGTGTGCAGAACAGAACAATCTCCAATACAGAGGGCTTCTTTGCACATCCTTGCACACCCCCAGATGTGCGGAGGTGGCAGAAAAAGCAATCTGTCTCCCAAACAGCAGTTTGTCAGAAGGAGGATCACAGAGGCAGAGGAATCTTCACTCCCTCCTGCCTTCTCTTTTAAAATAGAAGCATTTCCATTGGAAACTGATTCTAACCTACTCCAGGGATTCCCTCAAACTTGCGGTGGAGCAGAAGCAGCCTGAGTGAAAGAGGTAGAAGGCAAGGGACCATTATTAACTTCTCTTGGGGAAGAGAAACAATCATAGCCTGCAGACCGTGGTGGCTCATGCTTTTAGTTTCAGAGTTTCAGCACTTGGGAGACAGAAGTCAACCTGGTCTACAGAGGAAGTTCCAGGGCAGTCATAGCTACAAATGGAAACCCTGTTTGAAAACAAAAAATGAACAAACAAATAAAAATCATGGCCGTAGTTACAACATGGAAAACACACAGCATCCTGAAACCAAGTGTCTGTTTTGGGAGATGATAATTTCATGTCCCATATAATCTTACTATTACCAGAAAGTATTAAATGGCTGAATACCAGCATGGCCATATATAAATGTATTCTCTGTCTCTGACTCTTTGTCTCTCTCTCTCTGTAACTCTCTCTTTCTCTCTCTCTCTTTCTCTCTCTCTCTCTCAGTCTTTCTCTCTCTCTCTCTCTCACATACACACACACATTTGCACATAACAATACTCTTTAAAATAGTATTTTCTATTAAAAAATAGTATTTAGTGACTGGTTTTCACCTAAAGGAAGCATGAGAAGAACTCTCTTTTTTTATTTTTTATTTTATTAGTTCTAGTTAGGGAACAAGCTTATTTCAAGTTCCTTCTCCCTCTCCCTCCCCTCACCCTCAACCCTCCTCCCCTACCCCCAGCCCACCCTCCATCCCATCCACCCACCACTCCCCAGGCAGGGTAGGGCCCTCAAAGGGGGCTCTGCAAAGTCCACCAAATCTTCCTGTGCTGGTCCTGGGCCCTTCCCCATGTGTCCAGGGCCAGAGTGTATCCCTTCACGTGGGATGGGCTCTCAAAGTCCCTTCTTGCACCAGGGAAAAATACTAATCCACCATCAGAAGCTCCCTGGAGTGCAGAGGCCTCTTTATTGACATCCATGTTCAGGGGTCTGGATCAGTCTTGTACTGGTCTCCCTGACAGCATCTGGGGTCCATGTGCTCTCCCTTGTTCAGGTCAACTGTTCCTGTGGGTTTCTCCAACCTGGTACAGACCCCCTCGTTCTTCATTCCTCCCTCTCTTCAACTAAATTCCCGATTTCGGCTCAGTGTATATTTGTGGATGTCTGTCTCTGCTTCCTTCAGTCACTGGGTGAGGGCTCTAGGATGGCATAAAGAGAAGTCATCAATCTCATTTTAGGGGAAGGGCTTTTGAGTTATCCTCTCCACCATTGCCTGGATTGTCAGATAGTGTCATCCTTGTAGGTCTCTGGAGATCTCCCTGGTGCCAGATCTCTTCTCGGACCTATAGTGGCTCCCTCTGATATGGTATCTCTCATCCTGTTCTCTTTCCTCTATTCTTCCCCCAACTCAATATTTCTGCCCCTCCATTTCCTCTCCTCTACTCCTCTTCTCTTGCTCTTATTGTAGCAGCTCCTTCCCCCCTACCCTCATGCCCCCAATTAGCAAAGAACTCTCTTTAGCACTGCCCTTTCCCCTGTTAAGTGATGAAGCTATGTGTGTTCACAGAGTCTTGCTGAAAGAAGTGCACTTCACCCTACCCATCCCATCCCTCTCATGGGTCTGATAATTTGGAAACAGTCAATTGATATTATGGTTTTATACTGTGATCACATGCAAACTTTAATATAGAATGAATTCCTACCACCCTGCACATCTTTCTTGAACCACAAAAATGACGAAACTCTTATCCACCATGGAGCCTGTCTTAGTAAGCATTATATTACTGTGAAGAGACACCATGACAGAGGCAACTTATAAAAGAGAGCATTTAATTGACAGATTGTTTACAGTTAAAGAGGATGAGTCCATGATCATTATGGTTGGGATCATGGCAGGCAGGCATGGTGATGGGACAGTAATTGACAGACCACATCTGATCTACAAGCAAGAAGCAGGGAAAGTGAGACTGGGCCTGGCATGGACTTTTGAAACCTCAATGCCCACCACCAGTGACACAACTCCTCTGACAAGGCCACACCTCCTAATCCTTCTTAAGCAGTTCCACCAACTGGGAAGTAACATTCAAATTTATGAGCCTATAAGGCTCATTCAAACCACCACAAGCTATATTTGACTATTGATTGTAGAGTTAATGTATCATAATAGAAAATAGTGAGGAATAGAAACAAAAGACATCAAAGTGTTGAGTTGCTCATTATACCATTCCAGCTTAATTTAATTTTTAAATCTCAGTTTCTTCTTAATTGCTATAAATGACTAGATATAAGGTTTCTTGGAGGAAAGGAAGTGTTCAGCTGTAGACTGCATGAGTCCTGTGTGCAATGTATTTTTAAAGACACCCTGACAATTATCCCACCTAATTAAGGTATATCTAGCATCAGGATGAGTCCTTTACCATTTTAGAATGATCCTTTCCCTTAATTAATAGTTTGATCCATTGGTTTCTCCTCTGTCTTTACTTCTTTCTCTATAGATCTCAATGTATAATGAGAAGATGATGGCATCATAGCTCTTGCTAATTATTTCATAGTAAGTAAAAAATGCATTTCACTGAAAACAGGATATTGATAACGTTTTCTGCAATATGTTAAATATTGAAGTTAAAAATATCTAGACAAGCCACGGGGGCACATGAGAACTGGTGAGTAATAAGAGTGGAAAATTTCCAGGCATTGGAGGCACACGCCTTTAATCCCAGCACTCTCAAGGCAGAGTCAGGTGGATCTCTGTGAGTTTGAGGCCAGCCTGGTCTACAAAGCAAGTTCCAGGACAGCCTTCAAAGCAATACAGAGAAACCCTGTCTCAAAAAAAAAAAAAACAGCAAAAAAAGAAGAGTGGAAAATTGTTGACGATTTCTTTCAAACCATAGCACAAAAATAAAAATATATTTCAAACTTGAAATGCTTCAAGTTATATCCATACTTAAGCCTGTGTGCATAAGGGTGCTTTTTTAAAATTCTCTATTTTGTTCAGGTATCTTTTTACTAAAAATTTATATTATATCCGTTTCTTTGGTATATACTTATCTTTTTGACCATTAATTTTATTTTTACTGCTGCTAATATCTACTCCTATATTCAGCATTGTGATTTCATGTTAACATTTACAAATTTAATTTAGTATAGACTCTTAATAGACAAACACTAACCAAGTACTTCTCCTATGTCTGCTAATTTGCTTCTCAAATTAAAAAAAAATAATGATTTACAGAACTCATCATGTTTTTGAAAGGCCATAGTGCACAGTGCTGTAACATTGTTCACATATTTGAAAAACTGACTACAAGTAGGAGATTCACTTTACACAGCATGGCTTTGGAAGTAATGACATTCATTTTTATACAGCAGAATCTTTCATGTGTCAGTCATGACCATAGATCCTGCAGATACCAAAATAAACAGAATGTGGCTCCCAAAAAGAAAACTGTCTATTGGAACTCAAATAGCTCACAACTTAGAGGAAGATAATTTTAGAATAACACAAAGATATATTCCTTAGAAATAAGAACCATCTGAAAATGAAGCAAAGAGGCTTACGAGTGCACATCACCAAGTGTGGCTGGCATTCTTGAAGGTGTGGTAGAGGCAGGGTCCAGGACAGTGACTGAGTGTGGCTTAATGCTAGCCATGAGTGGTGGTTCTGACATCCGTCCATGGTCAAAACAAGCACTGGCAGTAATACAAGATGAAATCCAGAGGCAAGGGCAGAGCAATACACCCAAAAGAGAGAAAGAGGAAGGTTCTCCTAGGTCAGTAAGTGGATGAATAAGGGCATGGCCCATGTCATTAACAGGAACTCCTACCTCTGACAACTTTGGGAGATGCCTTTCAGTGTGAAGTGAAAGGACTTGAAAAGTTCCTGATAAAGTTCAAGTGAAGTTAACAGCACACTCATATTTAGCAATTACAAAATAGATTACCCAATGAAGCTTGGATTTCAGACAAATTACTCATAAAATTTCAAATATAATATTAGACAGACATATTATTCTCATGTTTTTAGTTGCTGATACAAATCTATTTTTCTTAAAAGATTTATTATTTCATTTTGTGTAGGAATGTTTACCTTCATGTATATATGTGTATTGCATGCTTGTCTGGTGCTCAATTAATCCAGAATAGGACTCTGAATTCCCTTGAACTGGAGTTCTGGATGGTTGTATGCTGGCTGTCTGAGTGCTGAGAACCAAAACCAGATTCTCAGCAGATACACACCCAACAACAAAATCTCTAATTTTGAATATGACACAGGTAAATTTTGAAATCTCTGAATAAAGAAGGACATCTTAATATGCAATTGTCTTTCCTGACTTCGAATTTAGGAGGAAGTGCTACTGGTGACAGGGTCTGAGCCAGAGGCTTCCATGTTCTTGGCATCTTGTTCAGTAATGAATGAAAGCACACACAGATTGCAAAGTAGCAAAATGCTTTATTGAAAGCAATAGCATAGGTCAGAAACCAATATACTCTCAAGAGTGACAGTGACTCACAAGAGAAAGGGTACCCAAGGGCCCTGATTTTCGTTTGGGTCTTCCTTTTATGTAATTCAAATGAGGAAAAGTTTGGTTGCTAAGGGCAGAGTTTCAGACTCTTTTTATTTTGATTGGCAGATTTAGATTGTGTAAGCCTTTGTTCAACATGCATAACACCTCTAATTTTAATCCTATGAATGCCCAATTATTCACAAGCATAAGATGGCAAATAGGGGATTGTATTAGTCAGGGCTCTCTAGAAAATAAAAAAACCAGAACAGATAGAAGATTATGTATTTATATGTTTCTATTTGGGCTTTATTAGAGTGGCTTACAGGCTATGGGCTGTGTGGTCTGGTTCAGCTAGTCTAACAGTGGCTGTCTCCAGTCAGAAAGTCTAACTCAGTGATTGTTCAGTCCACATGTCTAGTTGTCTCAGCTGGTCTTCAGTATAGATTGGAATCCCAAAGAAGTGGGCTCTAATGCCAGTGAAGGAATGAATTTCCTAGTGAGGCCAAGAGACCAAGCTTCTTTATTCCCCCACCTTTACAAAAGCTGCCAGGAGAAGGTGTGGCCCAGATTCAGGGTGCATCTCCTGACCTCAATTGATCGGGATGTAAGGTGGGACTTTCTACATCAGATGGTTCAGGTAGCAAAAAAATCTCCTCACAACTTGGAATTTTAGTTAGTCTGGACATAGCCAAGTTGACAACCAAGAAGAGCCATCACAAGAATTCTCCTTAGAGGTTTACTCAGAGGACACAGTTTGCCTTAAACCACTTCAGGTCAAATATCTGCCATCCCCTACCCCACCCCCCAATGCTAATGCTCAGACATAAATGGTATACAATTGAATGGATGAGATTTGTCTATGTTCTATGATTGTCAAGGGGTAACAATCTTATTCCATTGTTTGGACTGCATGTGCAGTTCAACACAGGTGGGAGTCCTAGGTTGCCAAAAGGATGCTAAGTGTACTGTTAGAAGAAGGATGTAGGCCCATAGTGCATGTAGATGAAATTCCTAGGTCACTAAGCGATTCTCTATTCTTTCCTGCCTCAGAAGCCAGGCCTGGAGCTAAGGGTTCCATAATTTTCACACATAGGTGGTAGCTGAGGTCTAGGTAGAGGACAAGAATGTACAGTGATGCAGCAGGCCTCAAGGCAAAGTCTGGGGAGGTCAACAACTGAAAGCAGGCCAAAAATGAGTGTTCAAGGAGCCAGTCAGTCATGTGATATTTGGTGCATTAAAAAAATGAAAGTTCTCACTTGAATTTTAATCATGGGCTTGTCATGAATTGTTTTCATAATCTTCCCTTCCATTCTCCAGAAACACAACCAGACAGGTATTCTGCAGAGTGTAAATTGGGCTGTATGTCTTTATTTTAAAGATTTAAATCTCTTTTTGTTGTTGTAACTCATAACTAAAGTGAATGTTCTAGGGTTGGTTCAATCTAATGGGAACCAGAGCACTTTTAAAAATTATTTCTTTTATTTTTGTGATAATATATAATTATATTATTTCCACCTCCCTTTCTTCTTCCAACATTCCCATATACCATACACACCACCTCTTGCTCTATTTCAAGTTCATCGCTTCCTTTGTTTTATTAACTGTTGTTATATGTATACATGTATTGATATACATATATTCATAAAGATAACCTGCCCAGTCTATATAGTGTTACTTAAATGCCTATTTTCAGGCCTGTCCAGTTGGTAATGAATAAATAACTGGTGAGCTCTTGCCTAGGGAAGAATGTACTTCTCACTCTCAGCATTCCTTCACAGCCTGCAGTTCTTGACTAGGACTGAGGCCTTGTCAGCTTTCCATGACCCTCTTTAATGTGCCTATTGTTGCTGTCTTTGTTCAGCTCCTGCTTAGGCAGCCATGTTGGCAAGACTTTACGGATGTCCTGGGGCTTGGGAGGTGGCTCAGTTGGTAAAGCACTTTCCATGTGAGATGAAGATCTCATTTCAACTCCTAGAACCTGCATTTAAAAATAAAACAAAACAAAACATGGTGATGCACATTTAAAACCCCTGAGCTGAGGAGGTGAAGCTAGGTGGATACCTGGGGCTCACTGGCTAATCAGTATAGCAGAATTAGAGAGTTTATGGTCTCACAAACAAGTTGGATGGGGAAACACCCAATCTTGGGCTCCCGCCTCCACCCTTATGCAGACGAACTCCCACAGATGTGTGCCTGCATATGATAAAAGATGTACAGGTACAAAGACAGAAAGGAAAAGATGGATATCCCTTTATATGCCCTCCTCCTGTAACTCTATTTGGGAGATCCATGATGGCTGTCTCACAGCTCCTTTCAGATTATATTATCTATCTATCAATAAAAATGGTGTCTTTGTAACAAAAGGGGAGGAATTATCTTGAGGTTTTTAAATAGAAGTGCAGTAGCTATTTATGATTATATTAGCACATCTGCATACTCTGAGACCGCTTTGCTTTGCTTCTGTAACAAGAAGATATGTTCGGAGTAAAATAAAGATTGTCATTTTAAACTGCATGTCCACAAATCACTGAGAGAGTGGATCAAGCCATCTGCTCTGTTAAAGGGACTTTTTTCCTCCTTTCTTTTTCTGTGCATATCCTAACCATGGAAAGAATTTAAGGTGAGAATGGTATGCTACCTATTTGCAAACAAAGCAGTTGTTTCACTTTTAATGCTGAATATTGGAAATTTTGGCTTATATTTGAATCCATTTTTCAACAACAAAACAGACTTTCCAATGATAGCAACCTTCAGAATTAATTAGGAATTTCTAAAAGTTCCTAAAATTAAAGGATTCTCAAGAATCATGGGATACAGATGAAGGGGAATTTGGGATATGACATTCACCCTATCTCTAGAGATTATGAAGTGAGACTATGGAGGAGGGCTGCTTCCTAGCTTGCTCCCCATTCCTTACTCAGCCTGCTTTTTGATACACACAGAACCACCTGCCCAGAATGGCATCACCTCCTGTGATCTGGGTCCTCCCACACCCACCATTAAGCAACGAGTAGCCCTCAGATTTTCCTGTCAATCTTGTGAAACAATTTTCTCAATTGTGGTTCCCTTTTCTCGGCTAACTCTTGCTCACATCAGGTTGACATAAAACGAGCCAGCATACACTTGTAGGTTGGAGAAGGCAGCACAGCATTTATCATGGTTTTGCTATTGCGGGGCTTGGGTACTTTTCCATCATCTCTAGATGCTATATTCTTGAAGTTTCTGACTTAAGAGAATCTGTAGGAGTCATCTTTACCTTCTCATTATCCTGCTAACAGTGATGGGAAAACGAGGAAAGTAGCACACCATACCCTTCATATATCATCTCCTTTAAATCATTGTAATTGCCAATCAAAGTAAACTCTATGGTCACCTCATTTTATAGATGAACAAAGTAAACTCAAAGCACTGAGATTAATTTGTTCAATTCTTATGGACAAAGGCCAACGCAAGTTTTTGAGCTATAGTAGTCCAGCTGGGCTTTCCAGAGGGCACTCAAAACAGTAGAATCTTCTTCCGTCCAAACACCAGTTACAAAATATATGGACACCTACAACCTTTTATTACCCACTGGTCCATTTTCTTCACTTGATCTGAAGGGTATAAACTGTAAGCACACAGCAGAATGCAGGCTTATGGCACAGCCCAAATGGAGTGTGTGTGTGTGTGTGTGTGTGTGTGTGTGTGTGTGTGCGCGCGCGCGCGCGTGCGCGCGCTCGCATGCGGACGCACATATAAGAGCTAGGGGAGAAGGTTGAGAGGGTCTTTCTCCTCTGTTTTCCTATGGGGCCCTAGCAACTCTCAGAATGACATATGAAAACACCAACTTTGAGAGTTACTAAATTCCTTCTTTTCTCATTTTTGAATTCATTCTTTTAAAAATTTTATTGAATGTATTTTATTCCATATTCACCACCCTCCTCCAATTCCTCCTAGATCTGCCCAGCCTTTCCCTTCCCAACCACTTTTTAAAAGCACATCAAGTTCAATTTGTGTTGTTCATGTATTCTTGGATATGTGGCCATCTATTGGAGCGTGGTTGCAAAAGGTTTCATAGAACTTCAGATGAAGTGACAGTTTTGTTGAATGTTGAAAAAAACCAACAAGGGCCAGAGATATGGCTCAGGGGTTAGGAGCACTGCATTCCCTTCCAAAGTTCCCGAGTTCAATTTCCAGCAACCATGTGGTGGCTCACAACCATCTGTAATGAGATCTTGTGCCCTCTTCTGGCCTGCAGGCATACATGTAGGCAGAACACTGTCTACATAAAAAAATAAATCTCAAAACAACAACAGCAACAACAACAACAAAAAAAAAACAAACAAAACCCTGGGGGTTTTGAGAGCACTCTAGTCAAGGAAAGGTTTAAAAGGTTTAGACTTGCTATAGATGAGAGCTAACACAGAGAACCACAACTGCACAATGTATAGAGAGTGAGGGATTTGGAAATACTGTGTCCTAAGTGTTGGCTGAACTCCTCCTATTAGGTTTCATAGATCTATGTAAGAGAGGAGGTGAAAAGATTTTAAGAGCTAGAGGGAATGGATGCCTCCAAGGAAACAGTTTCTTCTCGACACAACAGCCTGATGCTTATTTACATTTTGGTAGCATGTGCATGACCTGCACAGTTTCCAGCCAGGTATGGTCCAAGTAATGAGAGGGAGAAGTGGACATGGACTCTGACCCCTAAGCAAGAAGTTATCTCTAATTGATATCCACTTGTGATGGGAAAATTATTTTCTCTAGTAGAGTCTCACTGTGTAGAACCCTTGCCCAGTAGTAGATGGCCAAACAAAACAAACCAAAGGGTATTTTTGCACAGTTGCTGTCTTACATTGCTTTGGGCAATTTCTTTTTTGTCTTACTAGTCTTTTGGGAGGAACTGGACAGGGAAGACAGTATATAGTATAAAAATTATTTTCATTAAATAGTACATTATTTTCAATAAAACAGAAAGGACAAAAAATTTCAAGACCTAAAATTATAAAGCAATGTATTAAATTCTATTTGTTGTCATACCTACATAACATTCTGTGTGCACTTCAACCACTTTTTGTGTAAGAGGAGGCCAGCATACTTTTGGGGAAGAGGTCGAAAGCTCTATATTTCTAGACATAACAAGTTTTTTTGTTCAAACACATGCTGAAAAGTAAGCCTATGTGTTCTCATGAGCCTTGAACAAATTAGTTAGCCACAGTGAGGAGTTTTTGCTCTGGTATTTATGATGAGAAGCCAATCATGGAAGAAGGAATGTATCTGCATATCCAAGAAACAAAGACCATTAAATATTTATCTTAAGATATGTGCACATTCGGGCAGTGGTGGTGCATGCCTTTAATCTCAGTACTCAGGAGGCAGAAGCAGGTGGATCTCTGTGAGTTCGAGGCCAGCCTGGTCTACAAGAGCTAGTTCCAGGCAGCCTCCAAAGCCACAGAGAAACCCTGTCAAAAGAAAAAATACATGCACATTTGAAGATATAGCCATCCATATATATATATATATATATATATATATATATATATATATATATATATATGAATATATATATATGTGTGTGTGTGTGTGTGTGTATTTGGATATATTAAAACATCTTATGTGTATACATGCAAAAATACAGTGTATGCAGATGTTCATCTGCAGGGGGAAATGTTGACCACACCCACTTGGGGGCTGGCACAGGTGATGATGACCACACACAGTTGGGTGTGGTGAAGAGTAACGTAGGGAGGCTTTAAATATAAGGGTAGCATGCATGCTCCTCCGTTTGTCCCCTCTCCTGCCTGGTTGTACAGGACTGGCTTTGTCGCATGAGTACTTCCTAATAAACAATCATTTTTTCAAACTAGTTCTGACTCCATTGTGAAACAAATTAGTTGCATTTCATAATATTCACCTTTTCAGAAGCATAGAATCCTTAAGAAGACATACTCTAGAATAGTGCCAGTATTAGTTATAATCTCTGAGAAGCCAAGTGAGTAGGGTGTGTATTCCCTCCTACCTCCTTCAGTTCTTTTCTTTGACCAATTGCGTATTTATAAGAGCTCTAATTCCTCAATATTTTCCTTTTTATTAACATAATCAAGTATTTGTATTTTATATTGTTACATGTGTAACAGGGGTTTTGCTGCTTTTAATTTATATTTGCAAGATGAATATTAAAATTAAGCATGTTTTCCTGTGAATATTAGCCAACAGGACATCCTTTTTCAATAAAAATGCTTATTCAACCCTGTTGCCCACTTTACTTTCTCATACAAATTGTCCGCTTTTACAGTTGTTTAAGGTGGATACAAGTATTCTGATGGATCAGCTAGCTTAAAGTATTCAGTGTTGTGAATTATATATTTTGCTGTATTATTTTTAAGCTTCATATATCATGTGTTTATCGTATTGTTTGTCTGAAAATCTTTATTATTTTAGAAACAATCTTGTTTTACATATCAATCCTCCCATCCCCTGGACCTACTATCCTCCCCTGCCTCCCACCAACACCCCCAAGGATAGTGAGGCCTTCCACGGGGATAATCGAAGTCTGTGACATCATTTGGGGGAGGGTCTAGGCCCTCTTCCATGTATCTGGGCTGCAATAGTATCCCTCCATAGGGATTGGGTTCCCAAAGTCCATTTGTGCTCTAGGGATAAACACTGGCTCCACTGTTAGAGATCCCATAGACTGCCATAGCCTCCTAGCTGGCACCCACATTCAGAGGGCTTGGTTCTGTACAATGTTGGTTCACAAGCTTTACAACTGGGGTCCCTGTGCTCTCACTAGGTCAAGTCAACTGTTTCTGTGGGTTTCTCCAGCACGGTCTTGGCTCCTTTGCTCATCCCTACTCCCTCTCTACAACTGGATTCCTGGAGTACGGCTCAGTGCTTAGCTGTGGTTGCCTGCTTTTGCTTTGATCAGCTACTGAATGAAAGCTCTAGGATGACAATTAAGATAGTCATGAATCTCAATATAGGGGAAGGGCATCAAAGGCAGTCTCTCCACTACTTCCTAGTTCCTTAGTTGGGGTCATCCTTGTGGATCTCCAAACATTTCCTTAGTGCCAGATTTCTCTTTAAACCTATACTGGCTCCGTCTATTAAGGTATCTTTTTTGTTGCTTTTCTCTATTCCTCCCCTGTCTCAGTCGGTCTTCCTGTTCTATGTGAGTACATACCAAGTATGTCTTTCTGTGACTGGGTTACCTCACTCAGCATGGTTTCTTGGAGTTCCATCATTTGCCTGTGAATTTTAAGATTTCATTGCTTTTTCCCCACTAATACCCAATTGTGTAAATGTACCATATTTTCTCCATCCATTCTTCAGTTGAGAGTCATCTAGGCTGCTTCCAGGTTCTGGCTATTAAAAATAACGCTGCTATGAACATAGTTGAACATATGTCCTTGTTGTATGGGTGTGCATTATTTGGATATATGCCCAAGAGAGGAATTGCTGGATCTTGAGGTAGACTGATTCCTATTTTCCTGAAAAACCACTATACTGATTTCCAATGTGGTCTTATAAGTTTTCACTCCCACCATCAATGGAGGAGTGTTCCTCTTTCTCCACATCCTCTCCAACATAGATTGTCATTGGTGTTTTTGATTTTAGCCATTCTGACAAGTGTGAGTTATTTCTCAGAGTTGTTTTGAGTTGCATTTCTCTGATGGCCAAGGATTTTGAGCACTTTCTTAAGTGTCTTTCAGCTATTTCAGGTTCCTCTGTTGAGAATTCTCTACTTAGTTCTGCATCCCACTTTTTAATTGAGTAGTTTGGTGTTTTGGTGGCTAGCTTCTTGAGTTCATTGTATATTTTGGAAATCAGCCCTCTGTCAGATGTGGGGTTGGTGAAGATCTTTTCCCATTGTGTGGGCTGTAGTTTGTCTTACTGACTGTGTCCTTTGCCTCACAGAAGCTTCTAAGTTTCAGGAGGTCCCATTTATTAATTGCAGATCTCAATGTCTGTGCTGCTGGTGTAATGTTCACGAAGCGGTCTCCTGTGCCAATTTGTTCAAGGGTATCTTCCACTTTCTCTTCTAGAAGATTCAGTGTGGCTGGATTTATGTAGAGATCAAAAAAATCCATTTGCACTTAAGTTTTGTGCATGGTGACAGATATGGATCTATCTGCAATCTTCTGCATGTGTGAATCCAGTTGTGCCAGCACCATTTTTTGAAGATGCTATCTTTCTTCCATTGTACAGATTTAGCATCTTTGTCAAAAACAAGGTGTTCATAGGTATGTGAGTTAATATCAGGGTTTTCAATTTGATTCCATTGGTCTATCTGTCTATTTTTGTGCCAATACCAAGCTGTTTTCAGAACTATGGCTCTATAATAGAGCTTGAAGTCAGGGATGGTGATGCCTCCAGAAGATCCTTTATTATAAAGAGATGTTTTGGGTATCCTGAGTTTTTTGTTTTTCCATATATAGTTGACTATTGTTCTTAAAAGGTCTGTGAAGAACTGTGTTGGGATTTTGATGGGGGATTGCATTGAATCTGGAGATTACTTTTGGCAAGATTGCCATTTTTATAATGTTGATCCTGTACAGGTCTTTCACTTTTTTGGTTAGTGTTACCCCAAGATATTTTATGTTGCTTGTGGATATTGTGAAGGGTGATGTTTCTCTGATTTCTTTCTCATTGGATTTATCACCTGTATATAGTAGGGTTATTGATTTTTTTAGTTAATTTTGTAACCTGCTACCTTGCTGAAGGTGTTTATCAGGTGTAGGAGTTCCCTGGTAGAGTTTTTTGGGTCACTTATGTAGACTATCATATCATCTGCAAATAGTGAAAGTTTGACTTCTTCCTTTCCAATTTGTAGCCCTTTGATCTCCTTTTCTTGTCTTATTGCTCTAGCTAGAACTTCAAGTACAATATTGAAGAGATATGGAGATAGTGGACAGCCTTGTCTTGTTCCTGATTTTAGAGGAATCACTTTGAGTTTCTCTACATTTACTTTGATATTGGCTGTGGGTGTGGTGTATATTGCTTTTATCATGTTTAAATATGTTCCTGTTATTCCTGTTCTCTCCAAGATCTTTATCATGAAGGGATGTTGAATTTTGTCAAAGGCTTTTTCAGCATCTAGTGAGATGATCATGTGATTTTTCATCCTGAGTTTGTTTACATGGTGGATTACACTGATGGATTTTCGTATGTTGAACCATCCCTACATTCCTGAGATGAAGCCTATTTGATTATTGTGTATGATTTTTCTGATATGTTCTTGGAATTAATTTGTCAGTATTTTATTGAGTATTTTTGCATCAATGTTCATGAGTGATATTGGCCTGCAGCTCTCTTTCTTAGTTGTGTCTTTCTGTGGTTTGGATACCAATGTAATTGCAGCCACATAAAAAGTGTTTGACAATGTCCCTTCTGCTTCAATTGTGTGGAAAATTTGAGGAGTACTGGTATTAGCCCTTCTTTGAATTTCTGGTAGAACTCTTCACTGAAACCTGGGCTTTTTTTGCTTGGGAGACTTTTGATGCCTGCTTCTATTTCATTAGGGATTATAGGTCTATTTAAATTGCTTATCTGTTCTTGATTTGATTTTGGTAAGTGGTATCTGTCCAGAAAATTGTCCTTTTCCTTTAAATTTTCCAGTTTTGTGGAGTACAGGTTTTCAAAATATGACCTGTTGATTCTCTGGATTTTCTCAGTGTCTGTTGTAATGTCCCCCTTTTCATTTCTGATTTTGTTACTTAGTATGCTCTCTCTCTCTGCCTTTTGGTTAGTTTGGATAAAGGTTTCTCTATCTTTTTGATTTTCTCGAAGAACCAACTTTTTGTTTCATTGATTCTTTGTAATGTTTTATTTGTACCTATTTTATTGATAACAGCCCTCAATTTGATTATTTCTTGGCATCTTACTCCTCTGGGTTGAGTTTGCTTTTGGTTATAGTGCTCTCAGGTGTGCTGTTAATTCTCTAGTGTGACTATTCTCCAGTCAGTGTTATGAACTTCCCTCTTAGCACTGCTTTCCAAGTGTCCCATTAGTTTGGGTATGTTGTGTCTTCATTCTCATTGAATTCTAGGAAGCCTTTAATTTTTTTTATTTCTTCCTTGACCCAGAAATGGTACAATTTTGAATTGTTCAATTTCCATGAGTTTGTAGCATTTCTGCAATTGGTATTGTTATTTAATTCTATCTTTAAACTGTGTTGATCTGACAGGAAACAGGGGGTTATTCCAATTTCTTTGTATCTGTTGAGGTTTGCTATATTGCTGAGTATGTGGTTGATTTTAGAGAAGGTCCCTTGTGGCACTGAGAAGAAGATATATTCTTTTGTGTTTGGATGGAATGATATAAAGATGTCTATTAATCACAATTGGTTCATAACTTATGTCAGTTCCTTTGTTTCGATGTTAAGTTTCTGTCTGGTGGTCCTGTCTAGTAGTGAGAGTGTGGTGTTGAAGTTTCCACTATAAGTGTGTGAGGTTTTATGTGATTTGAGTTTTAGTAATGTTTGTTTTATGAATGTAGATGCCTTTGTATTTGGGGCATAGATGTTCGGAATTGAGACTGAATCTTGATGGATTTCTCCTGGGATGAATATGAAATGAGTTTCTTCATCTCTTTTGATTGATTTTAGTTTGAAGTCTAATTTGTTTGATATTAGGATTGCTATACTAGTTTGTTTCTTGGGTCCATTTGATTGGTAAATTTTTCCCAACCCTTTACTCTGAGGTAACATCTGCCTTTGAAGGTCAGATGTGTTTCTTGTATACAGCAGAAGGATGTATTCTGTCTTCGTATCCAATCTGTTAGCCTGTGTCTTTTTATATGCAAGTTAAGACCATTAACATTGAGGGATATTAATGACCACTGATTGTTAATTCTTGTTTGTTTTAGATTTGTTGGTGGTGGTGGTATTGTGTGTGGATTTCCCTCCTTTGTTTCTTTTGCTGTTGGTAAAGTGGGATTATCTATTGCCCATGTTTATGTGAGTGTAGTTATCTTCCTTGGCTTGGAGTTTTCCTTCCCGTACTTTCTGTTGGGATGGATTTGTGGATATGCATTGTTTAAATCTGGTTTTGCCATGGAATATATTTTCTCCATCTATAGTGATTGAAAACTTTCCTGGGTATACTAGTATGAACTGACATCCATGTTCCCTTAGCATTTGTGGAACATTTATTCAGGACCTTCTAGCTTTCAGAGTTTCCATTCAGAAGCTGGGTATAATATATGTCTGCCTTTATATGTTACTTGGTCTTTTTCCTTTGCTGCTCTTAATATTTTTCTTTAGTCTGTAAGTTTGGTATTTTGATTATTATGTGTTGAGGGGACTTCTTTTTGTGGTTTAGTCTGTTTGGTATTCTGTAAGCCTCTTGTGCTTTCATTGGCATATCCTTCTTTAGGTTGGGGAGGTTTGCTTCTATGATTTTGTTGAATATGTTTCTGTACCCTTTAGCTGTATCTTCCCATTCTTCTGTACATATTATTCTTAGGTTTGGCCTTTTCATGGCATCCCATATTTCCTGGATATTTGTGTTAGGGATTTGTTGGACTTGAGATTTTCTTTGGTCAATGACTGTATATCCTCTAATGAGTCTTCAACACCTGAGATTCTCTCTTCCATCTCTTGGTTATACTTACATTTGTAGTTCCTGATCATTTACCCAGCTTTTCTCTTTCCAGCTTTCAAGCCTTGATGTGTTTAAATTGTTTCCTTCACTTTTTTGGTTGTTTTTGTTGGCTTTCTTTGCATTCTTTAAGAGATTTGTTTATTTCTTGAATGTTTTGGTTTGTCTTTTCCTCAATGTCTTTAAGGGATTTTCTCATTTCCTCTTTGAGGATTTTTATCATCTTCATAAAGTTGTTTTTGAGGTCCTTCTCTTTTGCTTCATCTGTGTTGGGATGTTCAGGTCTTGGTGATGTGAAGTCCCTAGATTCTGGTGGTGTTATATTGGTCTTTTGTTGTTGAGTGTGTTCTTACTCTGCCATCTTCTCATCCCTTCTTAGGGTGGGTGCACCCTGCAGGTGGAGGCTCTCCATCTCCTCTCATCTCCCTGTGGGGGTAGGTGGGCCAAGACTTCAATGTTGGCAACTCTGGATGGTCTGGCCTCTCCTGGTGTTCTCCTCACTCTAGCGGAGGGCATGCAGGGGTGGCAGGACTAGACTCAAGTTGAGGGCAGAGGGTAGAGGGTTTAGGGGGCCAAGACTGAGGTTTGGCCAGTCTCAGGGTGGTCTGTCCTGCTGGGGTGGGTCCCCTACATGTGGAGCAGACCCAGGAATTTCTAAGGGGAGTAGGTGGAGTTTGGCCTGAGTAGAGCCCACACTCACCTCAAGCATAGGGCAAGGGGGTGTGGCAAGACTGAGGTTTGGCCAGACTCCAGGTGGTCTCTCCTGCAGGAGCAAGTCCACGACACTTGGAGAGGACCCAGTTAGTTCCAAGGAGGGGATGGGGGGAGTTGGGATAAGCAGAACCCACACTCCTTAAAACCTTTTTTGTTGTTGTTGTTTCAGTATTGCTGACCGCTACTTGCTTCTTCATGTTATCATAAAGACCATAAAGGAATTTTGTTTAGGAAAAATTTAATCAAAGCCCGCCCCCTCTGATTAATAATGGTCCCTAATCTGTCAATCACAGTAATAGCAACCACTTATTAGTGTGGGGCTATGTAAAAATTTATTCTAAAACACATACTTTAGACAAGTAAGCAAGTTTTTATTTATTTCAATAGTAGTAAAAATATAGGTTTACATTTAGTATATCTCATTTGTGTAAATATCACATTTCTAGCAAAATGAAGCTAAGTGAATCCAAATACCTAAAATAAATACCAAGAGATGCTTCAGAACTGGCAGAAGGCATGTTATATAATCAGAGAAAAAAAAAAGAATTCTTTTCCTATGTGTGGTTCCCCAAACCATTGATTGTGAAGCACTACATCCATGGACATTGCCAGAAGTCTGGAAATGTGGATATTATAGTTTATAGATGGAAAAATAACCAACATACTTAATTTTAAATGTCTCCCCATTTTTTATATATTCTATAAATCTATACTCAATCAGTATGTATTTTTTCAGTTAACCAATGTAATACTCATCACTTTCATTATGAGGTATTCTGTGATATCTTTGGTATTCTATGATATCTTTCTGCTTTTGAAACAATTCTTACAATTGAAACATTTCAGAAATCATTAATGTATTAGTGTTCTTATGCTCTCTAGATCCAGGATTTTTCCAACTAAGAATGGAAATTTTAACATCTACCATGTAGACAAGGAGTAGGTGCTGACTGATTTAAAAATGCTAATTTCCCTACCTGTCTTTCCCCCACATGTATCAAAATCTTAGTTTTACTTTGTAAGAAAAATTGTTAAGTTAAAATTAAATTTATTATTCTTCGTGTTCTTACAATTATTTATTAAACAAATCAGCAGGGAGAGAAATGACCAAAAAAGGTCAATTGACAATCAGAAATTACTGTTGAAAAGGAGCAGACAAATGACAGAGTTTTGTGATATAAATGATAGTTGTCAAGCAACTATATACTAAAAATGAAGCAGTCAAAACAATTATTAACTTGTTTTATATGTTTATTTCTACTAAAAATTACTACCATCCAAATAAGTAAGAAAGGGGAGGCAAGATACAAAGATATAAATACAAGTCAAACATGAAGGAGAGAGATCTTTTCCTACACATTTATATGAATATTTCCTTGAATCCTCTTTTTCCAGATTTCATATCCAAAGTTAAAACAAGCAACATCTCTAGAAGTGAAATCTAATTGGGATTTAATGTGCATGGATATTATATTTCCTATTCATTAAAATCCCCCCTCTAGTGTAGGCTAAATAAAAGAAACATGTAACATAAATCATTTCAAGACAAAGGTATAAATCTGAAAGGACTTATTACTAAGTTGAGTTTTCATATATCTGTAACTATGATAAAATATGGAACAATGAGTTTTAAGGATGACATTTTAGTATCTACAAGGATCTGTTTGGATTTGAGATGTAGTGGTCAATGGTGTAACAATTACAACTCAAAGATATAAAAACACAGATTAATGCTTGAAATACTTTCAATAGAAAAGAAAACAAACATTATCTTGAAAAGGAGAGGAGAGAATGGACACACCTGTCTTGTTTCTGATCTTAGTGAGAATTAACTCTCACTAGTTTTGCCACATGCATCCTTGGTGATGTTAGAAAAATACTCCTTCCATCCCTACTATCTTCTCTATGACTTTGAAGGTATTGGATTTTTACCAAAGGCTATTTCTCCTTCTATTGAGATAATCATGTGATTGTTGTCTTTGAGTTTATTTATGCAATTAATTACATTTATTGAACTCTGTATATTGAGTCATCCTGAATATCTGGAATGAAGTCAGCTTGATCGTGATGAATCATCTTTTCTGATGTGATCTTGAATTCTGTTTCCAAAATTTTCATTAAGAATTTTTGTGTCTAGGGTCTTCGTTGACATCAGTCTTTAATTTTCTTTTGTGTGGTAAATATATCAATGGAGCTGGTATTCAGTGGTAAAGAGAAATGAAATTTTTAGGAAAATAAATGGAATTGAACATTTTTATACTAAGAGAGGGAATTCAAGCTCAGAAAGTCAAGTATGATGTTATTCCTCATATATAGAGTAGAGCTTCAAACTTTTAATTTAATTAAATTTAATTTAATTTGTTTGCTTAACATGAAATATTTGAAGAGACCTAGAGGTGAAGAAGAAGCTGTGGTTTGGGAGAGAAGAAGCCTTAATGGTGGGTGGGGACATGTGACAGGAATCAGAGGGAAGAAGTACTGGCGTCAGTGAGATTTAAATTGGGATAGGAGTGGGGCATGGGGTGGGGTAGTTCAGTGTAAGGCTAATTAAAACTAAAGGTGTATGAGGAAACCACATTGAAACTTTCTAAGCTAATTAATGCACATAATTTAAAGAGTTTGGGTGTTTACATTATTCATGGGTAGATAATGTTGATCACAGAAGCTATAGATTACTAAATGAAAAACTCAATGGCAGGGGTGAGACAGCTAGCTAGAAGTTGTTGACCAGAAAGTTCCCAGAGGACAACAAAACTATACAGGTTATAGCCATTGTCCTTGATTCCTCACCTGAATTCCATTGCTGAAGACACCACACACCTTAGTCACAGTATGCAAAAGTAACCACACTTAAACAACACTTGGGTTTCCTTCCTGCTGGATAACATTTGTACTGCCAGAAACAGCTATGCAAGAAGCTGGGGGAGAACACTCAGCCATGGTCTTTCCAAGATTTCAAGCTTGCATGCTACACTACCAACTTACCAGTCAAAATGTGCCTACTGATGCAATAGTAGCTTAGGGAACATCTCAGAAGTCGAGGTGGAATGGATATGAGAGCTGGATGGTGGAGAGGAGAGGTGCACACTGCCTTATGAACCTGCCATGGCTGTGGCACTCATGAAATTACAGCATCTAAGGTCTCCTGTATGAGGTCTGCACAAAATTAGCCCATTAACATTAGTATAGATAAAGGAGGGGCTGATCGGGCTAAGCCCAGCCCATCGGCACTATTGGCAGTGAGAGGGCTGCTATAGTGAAGGAAGTCATTGGCTTCAGTGATGTAGTCACTAGTGAGTTCCTCACACTCCAGTGGATAGCTCCATATCATATCCATGCCAGTAACCTTGATTAAACTCAGTGGGTGCCAAACCAAATCCAAAACCAAAACTCCATCACAAGTCAAAAACCATGACAGTGAGATGGAGACTTGGTAGGAGGAGATGGGTCACTGGTGAGGCTGAAAGGGCTATAAATAAGAATTGGGAGGATGGATATGACTAGAATATATTATGTACATTCAAAATTGTCAAAAATATTGAATATATATATACATATACATATACATATACATATACATATACATATACATATACATATACATATACATATACATATACATATACATATATATATATATATATATATATATATATGTCAGTTCCAATCTTTTTGGCAGATGTCGCTCATATAATTCATTTACAGACACCAATATAGGATCAGATAATGGGAACCTTATTTTCTTCAGTTCCCAATCTTCCCAATCTGTTTATTTCTTCAGAAAATACCTTGTCTTGTCTCTTTTGAAAAAGGCAGCACATAGCCTCATCTTGGAATTGCCAAACACAAAATCCTCAGCAAAACATGACATACCAACACTTTCAGCTTCCGGGGGGGGGGAATCTCTCGATTCATTTAGATGACATTCCTCAGTGCTGAGAAATATAGGCAGTGGGGAATGTGCCGTTTTGCTTGATTAAAAAATAGCTCTGAACTGAAGGATTCATTTAACCATGTGGAACTAAATAGAGAGACTTGAAATTGTTTATTTCCAGCAGAATAACAAATTGCAAATGAATGCAAAACATTTCAAGGCATGGGTACACCAAGAATCATTTTATGGAATAATATATTAGGACTGCATCTCACAAATAATATCTATGTTATTAGGTATACCCTTCTCAATATCTTCAGGAAATTCATTTGAATTCTCTACATTTATTTGCTTCAGCAGACAAGCCTGCCATGTAGCCTAAAACTGACACTTTTTTTTCTTTTAAAAAAAAAGATGAGGTCACTTGTCTCATGGCCAATGGTAGTAAACTTGTTTCCTAACACATTAGAAATGCAGTTTATACTGGCTTCTGCATTTGTGAGTGTTCCCTTAAGTGAAAATGAATAAATATTGACTAAAACCAAAGCGTGCTAAAGGGGTGTGTCTTGTTGGAGATGGAGAATTTGTTAATAAGCAATCAATTCTCATAGAGGTATCTAAACATAGCCATATTGTCATCCTAAATAACACCCCCTATATTTTCCTAGGCAACTCTCTCTCTAATGGCTAATAGTACAAAGAATTAGATTCATTAATGTTTTTGATGTCATTCTGCTTGCTATTGTTTTTGCTATAACAGAGCTAGTCACACGTTAGTTATAGCTAGGTAGATTAAAACAATTCTATGATTGTTTTAATGAAAAGAAAAGAACTAAAGAAACTGAGGAATGGTTGTTTTACAAGACCTCCATAGAAAATCTATGTAAAATGTTGTCTAGTATAAGGTAGAGGCTAGAGAAAAATGTATATCTTAATTACTATAGCATCAATGGCATGGGAGTGAATCTAAATGCTGCAAAAAGTAGAGGACTAGCAGTCACAAATGATGTTGTGTGTCAATGCTCAATAACTTCAGCATCTTCTGTGAACTACACCTTTTGAATGTTTTTACTTTAAGAATAAAGAATAAAATCATAAATCATTTATAATAAAAAGTTAGACTGATGGAATTTATGCATTGGGATCAAAGTAGTATGATACTTACTGATAATAACTTAAAATTCAGGTATCCCTCACATAGATGTTCACCCATTTCCTTTCAGAGTCATGTGTTATTGTGTGAATGCTCTAAAAATCATTAACCAGTATACAACCTGAAATTATATTTGCTAATTACTTTTAAAGACAAGCTATAAACATATAATGTAGAATAATCTATTTATTGCCTAACAGTTGTGTATAGTTTTATATGGAGTTTTGTTACTTGATACAAAATAATATGTGGTAATTGTCATTGTTTATCAACTTCAACTTGTACTCATGGTTTATCTATTTTGCAGGCTTTGTCATCCAATTAAGAAGTTCATTACTGTGCATTGCTTAGGTATAATTGAATGGAATTTATATCTTAATATCTAATCAAAAGAAAATACCGAACATTAAATTCAGAGTTTTCCAACATTAAAATTGATTTTCAAAAAAATTTAAGTCATAAAAGTCATGTATACTATACTATTTGATACATATTTCTATGTCAGTTAGCTAAGAAGTTCATGAGAAAGTCATATTGCTACAATTTGTGGAAAAGCAACATAGAATTAAGCTTCAGTTTTTATGAAGAAAAGCAACGTGCTGTAATGTGGAATGAATTCTGTTGAGCCAGCCGCATTTCCCTGTACACTTCCCTCATTAGACAAAAACGCTTCAGTTGAGCTGAGAGCTGCAAAATTGAACACTTGAACCATAACACGTGCTACAATAAAAGAATTGGTGAATTCTGTTGTTTGCATAATGCCTACATGCCAATAGCCACACTCATTTCTGTTTCTACATGGTCTCAAGTGTGTCTTCAACCTAACCATTTTTTCTGAGCTTCAATTCTCCAAATTCCAATTTCCTGTTTAGACATTGTTATGCCATCATCTTAAAGTCAATGTCACTGATGTTGAATTGCTCTCTTCCATGAAAATGAGTTTATTTTCTCAGGAGGTAGGCGTGGCTTATGTGAGGTATAGCTACATGAAGCAAGCATGGCATTTTCAAAGGTGACGGAAGGGTATTTGTGCAGTGAGTAACTATGAAGTAAGTAGAATCACTTCAGGCTAGATGTCAAGTTTTATATAGAACAAAACAATCAAAAAGCCTTTCCATAACCCAAAATCCCCGCTTCTCATCTTTAGGCTAAGTTAGTCTCCGTCTTATCGTTTCTTACTTCCTAACATCTGTCACCGTGTTCTGTTGTTCTGCATCATTCTACTCTCACCGGGACTTTTTGCTTACACGGGAACATTGCCTAATTCCTAAGCAAACAATTCTTGTTCCTCCTGTGTAACCACTTCTGACCCATATTCAAAGAATGTAATAGATGTTGTTGAGTATTTAATAAAGGTTTTGCCAATTAAGGGAATTATGGTTTATTTTTTCTTTTTTTATTATCTCAAATCAAGAACAAGCTTGTTTTACATGTCAATCCCTTCTCCCTCTTCCTCCCCTCCCCTCCCCTCACCTCTCCCCCACCCCCAACCTCCCCCGAAACCCATCCACCTTCCACTCCCCAGGCAGGGTAGGGCCTTCCACAGGGGCTCCCCAAAGTCCACCACACTATCCTGGGCCGGGCCTGGGCCCTCCCCCATGTGTCCAGGCCAAGAGTGCATCCCTTCACATGGGATGGGCTCTCAAAGTCCCTTATTACCACCAGGGAAAAATACTAATCCACTACCAGGGGCCCCTTAGAGTGCAGAGGCCTCCTCATTGATATCCATGTTCAGGCGTCTGGATCAGTCCTGTGCTGGCCTCCCAGATAGCAATCTGGGGCCCATGTGCTCCCCCTTGTACAGGCCAGATGTTTCTGTGGGTTTCACCAGCCTGGTATTGACCCTTTTGATCTTCATTCCTCCTTCTCTGCAACTAAGTTCCAGAGTTCAGTTCAGTGTATATCTGTGGGTGTCTTCCTCTACTTCCATCAGCCACTGGATGAGGACTCTAGGATGGCATAAAAAGTAGACATCAGTCTCATTATGGGGAAAGGGCATTGAGGTTATCCTCTCCACCATTGCCTAGATTGTCAGTTCATGTCATCCTTGTAGGTCTCTGGAAATCTCCTTAGTACCAACCAGATCTCTCCTCGGACCTATAATGGCTCCCTCTAATATGGTATCTCTCATCCTGCTCTCCTCTATTCTTCCCCCAACTCAACATTTCTGCTCCTCCATTTCCTCTTCTCCCCTCCTCTTCCTCTCCTCTCATTCTGGCAGCTCCCTCTCCCATAATCCTCATACTCCCAGTTAGTTCTGAGATCCTGGCCATTCCCATTCTGTGGGGTCCATGCATTTTTCCCTTAGAGTCCTACTTGTTTCCTAGTTTCTTTGGTGAAGAGGATTGTAGGCTGGTAATAATTTGCTCTATGTCTAAAATTCATATTTGAGTGAGTATATACTATGTTTGTCTTTTTGTGACTGGGTTACCTCACTCAGGATGATTTCTTCTAGTTCCATCCATTTGCCTGCAAATTTCAAGATTCCATTGCTTTTGCTTTTTTTCTGCTGAGTAGTACTCCATTGTATAAATGTGCCACATTTTCTCTATCCATTTTTTCAGTTGAGGGGCATCTAGGTTGCTTCCAGTTTCTGTCTATTACAAACAATGCTGCTATGAACATGGTTGAACATATGTCCTTGTTGTATGGGTGTGCATTATTTGGGTATATGCCCAAGAGAAGAATTGCTGGATCTTGAGGTAGACTGATTCCCATTTTTCTGAGCAATTGCCATACTGATTTCCAAAGTGGTATTACAAGTTTGCACTCCCATCAGCAATGGAGGAGTGTTCCTCTTTCTCCACATCCTCTCCATCATAGATTGTCATTGGTGTTTTTGATTTTAGCCATTCTGACAAGTGTGAGTTACTTTCTCAGAGTTGTTTTGAGTTGCATTTCTCTGATGGCCAAGGATTTTGAGCACTTTCTTAAGTGTCTTTCAGCCATTTCAGGTTCCTCTGTTGAGAATTCTCTACTTAGTTCTGCATCCCACTTTTTAATTGAATTGTTTGGTGTTTTGGTGGCTAGCTTCTTGAGTTCATTGTATATTTTGGAAATCAGCCCTCTGTCAGATGTGGGGTTGGTGAAGATCTTTTCCCATTCTGTGGGCTGTCGTTTTGTCTTACTGACTGTGTCCTTTGCCTCACAGAAGCTTCTCAGTTTCAGGAGGTCCCATTTATCAATTGCAGATCTCAATGTCTGTGATACTGGTATAATGTTCACGAAGCGGTCTCCTGTGCCAATTTGATCAAGGGTATCTTCCACTTTCTCTTCTAGAAGATTCAGTGTGGCTGGATTCATGTTGAGATAAAAAAAATCCATTTGCACTTAAGTTTTGTGCATGGTGACAGATATGGATCTATCTGCAATCTTCTGCATGTGTGAATCCAGTTGTGCCAGCACCATTTTTTGAAGATGCTATCTTTCTTCCATTGTACAGATTTAGCATCTTTGTCAAAAACAAGGTGTTCATAGGTGTGTGAGTTAATATCAGGGTTTTCAATTTGATTCCATTGGTCTATCTGTCTATTTTTGTGCCAATATCAAGCTGTTTTCAGAACTATGGCTCTATAATAGAGCTTGAAGTCAGGGATGGTGATGCCTTCAGAAGACCCTTTATTGTACAGAGTTGTTTTGGCTATCCTGGGTTTTTTGTTTTTCCATATAAAGTTGAGTATTGTTCTTTGAAGGTCTGTGAAGAAGTGTGTTGGGGTTTTGATGGGGATTGCATTGACTATGTAGATTACTTTTGGCAAGATTGCCATTTTTACTATGTTGATTCTACCTATCCAAGAACATGGGAGATCTTTCCATTTTCTGGTATCTTCTTTAATTTCTTTCTTTAAAGACTCAAAATTCTTAGTGTACTGTGTTTTATTTTTAAATGGACTGATAAAAACGAAATTAATTTTCAAGGTCCTGAATGAAAAGTAAATTTTGGAGCAGAAGATGATTTATGTGGGGTTTTCTTCTTTGGAAAGAATAAAATTTAGCAGTAATTGGCTTTGATTTAATTACATTTTGAAAAGTAAGAACCTATGAACCATGATTTCAGTTCCTCTTTGGGAGGGAATTTCTCCAAAATATTTCTCACTATATATTCTAAACACTACATAACTGGTAATTAAGCTATTATCTTCCAGCTTAATTAATTAATTAAAAACCAATATCTCCATATCTGTTCTATCTTGTTTTACTGGGGCAGGTTCTTTAAAAACGTTATTTTGCTTTTCTGGCTGTGTCTTCATTAGGTTCTTTTTCTAGGGAGCATTAGACAGTTATAGGCGGACAGTGGACAGCTGCTTGCTTCTCATATGACTGCTTTTGGTTCCTCTGAATGTTAGCCAACCTTCTTCATTCTGGTCAAGGCAACGCCTTCCCAGAGCAGGAAGAAAAAAGAAATTTGTAGGGCTTCCCCATTTCATCTGTGCCAACCTGACAGTGTAAGTGCAGAGATAGCAGAATTAATTAGCCCTACCTCCTCAGAGCTTTTCTGGGCTCTTGGGCTCTGTTCTCCAAGTTTATAAATTTTTACTAATTATAACCTCTAATCCTTTGTGCTCTGAGCACTGTGGGTGTTAGCTGCTTGCTCCAATTGGTAACTATGTGACATCTTTTACTTTTGGTTTATCCTTTCACATGTATTTTCTCAATTATTTATGTTAATCTTCCATTATTCAAAGAAGTAGTAATGGGTCTCAATTCAACCAACAAGGAAGAACATTTGGGACTTGCATCTATCCACTTATCTATTTACCTACCTATCCTATATATTATCTATCTACCTATGTATCTATCTATCATCTTTGTACCCATTCATCTACTTACATATTTTATACCAGTGTGTGGATTTGTATATAAATCTTATATCTATATATCCTGTATTAACTTATATGCATATAGTAAATTCACATATCCATGTATATTTGTCTCTTGGTATCTGCTAAGAGCTCTTAACCACCATGAATGCAAAATAATTAACAAAGATTCAAAGTCTCTCATATAAAATACACTAATGATTCAGATATAATATTTTTTTCTGAATCTTTGCTCTGTGGCTGGTGGAATGCTAAGATATGGAAAGCCAACTGTGAATATGACTTGGCTTATATTATTTTGGAGACTATACATAGTCATATCCAGAATTCATACAGTATAACAAGAAGAAGGGTAAGTTTGAACACCTGGGAACAGGCTCAAGCTGTTGTCCACAGCTGGGATGTCATCAAGAAAACTCAACAAGGTTCTTGACATTTTTCAGGTTTTTGAACCAGGCCACCCAGTTCATTTAGATAATTGATAGTTAAAGCTGTCAATTGGTGATATCTTCAAAGTATTTCCACAGTAATATAAGTAATCAATGTTTGGTGGAATAACTAAGGATGACAACTTAGTCAAGTCAACACAGCTGAAGACCTTTCCAGTTTGGTGTGGTTTTAATCTCCTCACTTGCCCCAGATTTACAGACCCTGACTATATGTAGATCTCTTGATTGTTCTGACTGAATGAATGACAAAAAAAGAATGACTGAGGGAACTTCGTTCTATCTCCCCTAAGAGATTATGAAGCTAGACCTTGTGGATCCAAAGCTCTTTACATATGCATTCTCTAGCACTTTACATATGCATTTCCCAAAGAGTGCTATATTGAGGGAGCCTGCTTCTATTCTGCCTCTGGCTTCTTGTGTTTGATTTTGTCAGTAAATTATATATGCTAAGGTTTTATTGAACAATACAAAATGTGTGTTCATTAAAACTCTGCATTAAGTCAAATCCTCTTGATTGATAGAACATCATCCATCCTGAGCTTAATTGGTTGTTCTCTCTGGGGACCTCTCCAGTTGTCTGTGTATGCAACTGTAAAAGTCATGATACTGTCTTCCCCTATGCTCACTTGTTTTGATTTGAGGCAGAATGGTTATTGAGCTCTCGGGCACAGAGCCACTTTTCCTGCTTTTTTTTTTTTTTTTTTTTTTTTTTTTTTTTGTGTGTGTGTGTGTGTGTGTGTGTGTGTGTGTGTGTGTGTGTGTGTGTATGTTATTTTGAGGCCTAAATGAGAGAATCTAAAAAGCTGTGCTGGACTAAGAGGAACCCTTTGCTTCAGAGACATTAACTGTAATTTTACAAAGAGAAGGGGCAGAGCAGTTCTGTTTTCTACACTCTAATGTGTTGTCTCATTTTCTGTTTCCATTTAGAAAAGCCTTATCAGTTCTCTGGATATATTTGCTGAGCTTACTGTTCCAACAAAAGTTATTTAAAACTTTTAGAGGGCAGTTATACAGAGATTTATGACTGTGACTTCTTAGACTTGTTTCTCAGAATCACCGACAGGATACTGTGAGATTGTTTAGCTTCTATTAGGTGTCTAGTGTTTCTTAGTAGTTCTAACAGAGCTGGTAAGCCAAAATTAGACCCCCGAGGCCACAGAGGGACGTATCTGTATCCTTCACTCAATCCCACCTTTTCTGAAAAGTAAATGCACTTGGATCCTGTTTTTTATGACATCTGGTCCTCATGCTGAAAAGACTGTCGTCTCTGGACTACAGAATAGAGACTAATTTCCTGCCTGCTGAGAACACAGTGTCAGGGAATGTGGAATGAATTTACTTAACATGTCCTTCTGGACACACTAGGCCATTTTGTTCTAGGGCATGCTTCTGAAATGCCCCACCCAGTGAGCACAGACACTGTGAAGAGGACAGGATTTGATCCTGATGAGTAGCCATCTGCACATTTATTTCCAGGCATGGATCTCCGAATGAGAAACTAAGGACATGAGTTTTATTAATTTGCTAAGGATAATATAGCAAAATACCACAGATGTTGTGGCTTAAATAAGAAATTTACTTTCTCATAGTTCTGATATCAAAGGAATCTAAGGTCAAGGAGAGGTTTTTATCCTCCTGGGCCCCCTCTCTTTGCCTTGCAAATGGCTATCTTCTGGCTGTGTCCCAAGGAGTCTTTTCTCTGCAAGCATTTCTGCTGTCTCTGAGCATTCAGACCTATTCTTATGAGTCAGATCATCAGGGCCTATGCTAACGAATTTAATTTCAACATAATCAAATCCCAAAAGGACTTACCTCAAATACCTCCACATTTTGAGATACTGAGGAGCAGGACATCACCCTATAGGTTGAGAGGAGGTGCATTTCAACCCCTACCAGCATGCAAATAGGTCAGTATGTGGTACTTCGGTAACGAGTTTTTTTCATTTACCTTTAAGAGAACTTACTAGTAAAAGCTGAGATATCTTTCCTATTTATATACAGGAAATTTTATGCTACAAGAAGTTGAGGTGGTTGGGGAATCAAACTGATAGGGCCAAGAAACTGTGAGTAGAGATGCAGCAGAGTAGCTTTTGAAAACACCACCAGAACCTTAAAAGTAAGTGCCCCTTCTTGGACTAGGGCAGCCAGCTAGGTCAGAAGGCACAGGGACAGAGAATGTGGACAGCAGGGTTGCTCTCACAGATGGCAATGGAGGACTAATGTGGGTGTTATGAACAGAGCAGGCTAGGATCAGAGCACAGTGTGGCCTCTACCTGCCTGCAGTGGTGTCCAGATGTGCTTGTGCCTGTTTTACAGGACCACCTTGTGGCTTCCTGCCTCCAGGGCCCTCATGAGGGGTCCAGCATGTATTGTATAGTAAATGGTCTTTTAGTTCATTTCAATCACTAGATGCTGGCCAGAACCTCATATACCTCTAGTCCCTTGTACTTTCTTACTGTTTCTCCTAAGAGCTCCTCTTGGCCATGTGTCTGCTTGTCCACCCTGTAGCTGACCTCCATGCATACCAGCTTAACTCCATTGGCGTGGCTTTTCTCCTTTTCCCTTTATCCTCCTGCTCTGGGCACATGCTGAGATTTACAAGCCTGTCTTTGGGTTTTTCATTGAAACTCTATTAATAAAGTTATTTTTTAACTTCTCATTGAGTCTGTTGCTAAATTGTTTTATTAACAAGACTAAGAAGCCTAAGGGAGATGCTGATTTCACTAGTATCACAAGGCAACTCTGCCAGGAGCCAGCAAAATTTCCAGGAGCAGCAGCTCTTCAATAATGGGTAGCTATTATTAGTGTGTACACGTTGGTCATTATGTCTGGTCATCTTGAACCCTTATACCTAAAGAATTTCACTATCTTATTTTAGGTTTCCAAGTAATGAAATGAAATGTGAATAAAAAAGCCACAAGCAACATCTTCTGGTCCTGTGTTTGGGACAGCAAAGGCTTTCAGGAGTAAGACCATGTGTAAATGAAAGCAACCCTGCCAGCTTTGTGAATTCAATTGTAATTATTTCTTCACCATAAAGAGCATGAAACACCTCTTATTTTTGAGGGTGTGAGAGTTTTGGGGGAAGACATGGTTAGAGAAGTATGGAAACATGACAGTTTTGCCCTTCTACTTCACAAATTTATCGCTAAATAGCTGACTAGACAGAAGGAGACTAAAATACAGTGTTATATCCAACTTCATGTGAATAAGTTTGGGGTGGTTAAGAAACAAGATTCCTTCCTTCCTTCCTTCCTTTATTTTTTTTTAAATTTTATTTTTATTTACTATGTATACAGTCTTCTGCCTGCATGCCAGCACCAGATCTCATTCAAGGTGGTTGTGAGCCACCATGTGGTTGCTGGGAATTGCACTCAGGACCTCTGGAAGAGCAATCAGTGCTCTTAACCGCTGAGCCATCTTTCAAGCCCCCTTTCTTTCTTTCATTCTTTCATTCTTTCTTCCTTCCTTCCTTCCTTCCTTCCTTTCTTCCTTTCTTCCTTTCAGTAGTGGAGGCCATTTTTATCATTCCACACAGACATTTGCTAAAGAATATTAAAGCACACCCTTTTAGAATGTATTATTTCTGGCTAAATTCTTAGGTGCCATTTAATAGTTTCCTAAGTGAATATAAATGTATTCAAATTAAACTGCTCATTTTTTATATGTAAGTATTTGGTCTTTTTTCTTGAAAATAACTTTAAAATATAACATTTAAATATTCGTGGGTTATTGCTACTTAGAAGAACACACAGAAAAGGGAAAGTTAAATAGTAAATGCTAGTTTTACCTTTATTACTCTGTCTTCAAACTTGTGAGAAATCTGCATTTCATTCTGAAAGTTATGTTAAATTTACAATTTTAAGTATAATACAATTGTTTCCTCTAAGGATACATCTTTATTACCTGAGGAAAAAAATATTTTCACGTCTGAAAATAGTTTCCTTTCTTGTCACTTGTTAATGGTATGCACTCATTTTAAAATAAAAGGAAATTAGCTACCCAGATTGTTCTATTTGGACCAAGAAAGACCATGAGTGGCTTGAAAAAACTGTGATTTTTTCCCATTAATGATGGACTTAATGGCCAAATAGCTCTTCCTTCTCCCCTTGTCATGCATATATCATTGAAAAGTGGAGAAATGTTAGTGGTGATTATTTTGGATCCCAGGAGCCATTTTCTCTATGATGAACAGGGATAAATAAAGTTTATGGAAACTGTGAGATGAAATCACATCCAGATGTTAAGAAGCATGAATAAGCTGTTATACTGCTCAAGTCTAGATGATAAGGAAAAAGGAAAATACAAAACAAATATATTTCCCTGTAAATAAAACATAGAGTTTTTTGATTGTTCATACATAGAAAAATTCTGAAGATATCAAACTCCTGACAAAATTGATGACCATCAGGAAGATGAAGAACTTTAGATTTTCACCTGGCTGGTTTTTTTTTTTTTTTTCTCTTAAAAATGTCTCAAAATAAAAGTAGGACAATAGCATAGTTATTCCCACAAACTCATCACCACTATTCAATAGTTTTCAGAATTTTCAGCACTTGAGTCTTACTTTTTTTCTTTAATCATATTTTGGTTTTGAGGTGTTTAAATAAGTATTTGACCATATAGCTCTGAAATTACATCAGCATTTACTTGTAGGCACACATGGATTTATCATCCTTAACAGCTGCTGGGGACCAATAATTTTCTTTCCATGCCACCCTATGTTGAAGTGTTAGTACTTATATCACTGCATTAGTAGGAGTAGATAATTAGTATAAAGAGTGCAAGTCTCTTTAACATGGTTGGGGCCTTTAGAAAAGACCTGAGAGCTACCTACCTACCATCTCCCTGCCATCTGAGCATGTAATGAGATTTTAGTTGTGTGAAAATCAGAAAGCAACCCCCCTAACATTTGATTTTCTAGCACCTTGGTCTTGAACTTTTTGAATGCCACAACTGTACAAAGTAAATGTTTCTTGTTTAAGCCATCTAGCCTGTGCTCCTTTGTTACAGCACCTTGAGCTAGCAGGGACATGTAGGGGAATTCTGTTTAGAGGTAATGCTGACCACTACCACTTGAAGCTGGACACAGGACACAGGACTTCGGTGTGGTCAGAATGATGTGAGGAAGGTTTAAGTAGTTAGGGGTGTGCACTCGGGCCCCCTTCTCTCGCTCCATGCCACCTGGCTAAGCGTACTTTCTTGAGTACTATTTCTTAATAAATTACCTGTTATTCAATCTAGATGTGACTCCACATTGTGTTCAACTTTAGGGACAATTAATAGAAACTTTATTATTATTATAAAAACGAAGCTCCCGTGTAGTATAGAGCCTCTGTCTACATTTTTCAATCAACCTTTAAAAAAGTCTCTGAAGAATTCATGTTGGTCTCTCATTTGCAGTGACTACATCATTAAGGCATTTTAATCATGAACAATATCCATCACCTTTGATCTTTCAGCCGTTAGCTTGATGAAGAAACACAGTTGCTTTCCTATAGAGTATCATAGTCTGCATTTATCTTTTCGTTTCTCCGTAGTTTCATTTAGCTTTCTGTCTCTCCATTATTTCTGTAAACTGACCAAGACTTGAATAGACTCAAGTATGTTCGCTACTAATATATTTGAACATATCCTTCTATCCAAAAATTGAATTTATTAAAGGTGTGGTTCTGCCAGCCTCATATTCCAGTGCCTGGCACTTAAAAATATCCCACAGCACTTCCTTGGAGGAAGTCACTTGTGGATGTGTATTATAATGTTGAAAGTTGAATCTTACTAACTGGAAACAGGAGATTCAATGCTGGGGACTTTTAAGGTCTGGAAGTTTCTTGGTCATCAGTTAATTAGCCTGAGTTGGGCCATAGGAAGAAAATCCCTAGCACACACTACCCATAAAAGGCTTAACATTAGGCCAAGCTCTAGGAGTCCAGTCAAAAAGAAGGAGGAGGGTTTATATGAGCCAGCAGGAAACCCACAGAGACAGCTGACCCAGTCCATGCGAGTTCAAGAAATCTGGACTGACAGCTGGGGAGCCTGCATGGCCCTCTGTATGTGGGTGACAGTTGTGCAGCTTGGTCTGCTTGTGGGACCCCTGGCAGTGGGACCGGGATCTATCCCTGGTGCATGAACTGGCCTTTTGGAGCCCATTCACCATGGTGGGATGCCTTGCTCAACCTCAATGCAGTGGGGAGGAGCTTGGTTCTGCCAAGGCTTTGTTGACTCTACACAGGAGGCCATACCCTTACTGAATAGATAGGTGTTAAATTGGGAGGGAGGGGGCAGGAATAGGGAAAGGAGGGAGAAATGTGGCTGGTATGCAAAATAAATAAAAAATAAAAAACCTAACATTAACTCACTTCACGAAATAATTTTTGAGATTGTAATTTAGTTACAATATTTCTCCCTTCCCTCCACGTCCTTCAAGCCCACCCATGTACTCCTCCCACAGAGAATAAAATAAAAACAAGGCCCTGATGTCTACTTTTTGTCTGATTGAGAACTTCTGCACCTCAGAAGCAATCCCGATTTGCCTTCCTGGTGTAATGAGGTGAAGACAGATGCAAGCACGGCTCACAGAAGCTTCAATTTACCCTTCTTGGTGGAATTATCTGACACTGATTTGAGCAATCAACATTGTGTGCTTGGGTAGGATGAAGTAGCATCGTATATTCCAGAAGAAGGTGTCTAAAACCTGGTTCAGCCACTTCCCAGCTGAACCACAGTTCCACAGGCCACATGTTGTGCCTCTAACTCTCATTTTGAGTACCAAGTGAAGTTCAGAATCCTTCAAAGGGACGTGGTGAGAACTGTGTGTCACCATGAAGATACGTTCTGAAATCTCACATTCATTTTGTTTTGTAATAAGTGCTAGAAAACCTTTGCTTTCATCTTAAAGCTTTCAAATTTGTTGTCTAGAAAATTTCACTTAGAGGGGTTAAAATAAAGTAGATACAAACTCTTCCTTCTAGCTGATTTTAGGGTAAAGGACATAAGTGTGGGTCTGTGACAAAGTTGCATCTTGAATTACAGTTATCACAGAGATGGAACCTGTGTAAAAAAGTGACAGGAGGCAAAGGAGTTTGGAACAATGTCTTGGTTTGACCTTTCAAATAGAGGAGTTGCTAAGGGTTAGAGTTCAGCGTCTGAATGTAAGCGAGTTTGAGGGCAGAGTAAGCTGTGGATTGAGTGGGAAGGAAGACAGCCCGACTATAGAACAGGAGGAAAGAGCAGAGGGAACGAGTGTGAAGGAGAGGGAAAAGAAAAGAGGTGAGAAAGGCAGAAAAGAAAGGAAGGGGCAGAAGGAAACAGAAGAGTCTGAGGACTTTGAGGACTGTCAGTTGAGCTTTGGACTCATCCACGAAACTCAACTTTTAAATGATTTCTAGCATGCAATAAGACCTAAGAAGAAGGAAAAACAACAACAGGGAAATGTCTGAGTAAAATGCACATGTGATTCCTCTTGAAATAGTCAACAATGGAACATGAGATGCTGCACCCCTATCAAGCTCTTAGCTACAAATGGACTCCTGCCAAGCTCATCTCTCTTTTCCTAAAAGGGATGTCAAGAGACTGAGGAAGGAACAAAATAATGTGAACACTGTGCAAATTGGTGCCTCTGCCTTCACCTGTAAGAACCACGAAGCAACCACTTAAGGACTGATGTGGCTGTTTCCCTTCTTTACAAACAAGGGATTTTATCTGGCAGCTAAGGTTGACAATCTCTGGGTTGGAAGTGTGGGATTGTGGGAGGAAAGTTTTGGCACTGGTCATAAGACCCAAAGGCATATTTCCTAGGCTGATGATTGCAACAGCTGGAGAATTTTATAACTTCTCTGGCTCCTTTTTCTACCTCCTTGAGATTCGTGGTCACACGCACCTTTAACCAGGATACTCTTGCCTTTACTTTTACTTTTACTTTTTTTTTTTTTTTTGAGCACAGAGCTTTGGAAAGAACCAAGAACTATAGTATAGTATACTACACCAAATTTTTCCCCCAGGTTTCCCCTAGGTGTTCCCAAGAGAAGCTCCTGGCTTGATCACATCAGCTGGCCTTGGAATACACACAGCTCTCTTGGAGCTTTCCTGTCCATTTAGACTTTAAAATCTCTAAGAATTTCCATAGTAAGGAAATGTCTTTCGTTTTGCTAAGCGTTCTGAAAGTTATTTGAACAAAACCATTCTTGATTCTTTTTTTAATATATAAATATATTTGAAGGGAATTCTAGTTGTGGAGTGAGAATGGTCTTAGAGACTAAGATCTGGTTACAACCCCCCCCAAAATCCAATAGCAATTAAGAACAAAAACAATGACAGCATACCCCACAGGGATGTTGAGAAGGATTGGACAAGCTTATAAATAATAAATATAATAAGTAGTATAAATCAAATGACTTGATTTATGTATTGTCCTATTATAGTTCCCTATACTGATGGTTTCCTTCCTTGTCTGAGACTTGTGCATGCGTGCGTGTGCACACACACACACACACACACACACACACACAGAGTACTGCAGAGCCTGCATGCACACTGGTTCTATTCGGCTGGCTCCAGCAGTGGGAGTACACCGAAATTCACAACTGTCAGATCCCACCTCCATGCTCTTAGGCCATTTGTCTCTGTGTCTATTGTTTGACTTTTCTGTGACCTGACAGCAGAACACAATGCCCAGGAGTCACCTGGTTATCTAATGAATCAAATAAGGGATGCTTCATGGGTGGTAGAAACCATGAAGATGGTGCTGAAGCACCAATAATGATGAGAGCTTATCCATGTCTGTCCTGATACACTGATCTTTTCTAAGCAATAAAATGTGGATTTGAAGTTTTGCATCTTGTGGGGGGCACAGAGCACTTAGCTCTCTCCTCCACACCTTCCACATTTGTTTCTGGGATAAAACCATCTCTTTTTGGAGAATACGACTTGATTTTCTTTCAATTTTATATGAGAGAAAGGGAGGGAGGGAGAGAGGGAGAGAGGGAGGGAGTATAGCTGTCCTGACGGGCGGGACAGCAACCTAGGGCAAGAAGTCCAGGGAGAGGAATGGGGACAAGAGACGTGAGAGAATAACCACAAGACAGGATTCTGGTCAAGTGGCAAATTTTATTTTTCCAGGCTAGCTTATATAGTCAGTAGAGTGGGGTAGAGGGGAGGGGGAGAAGAGGCCAAGAGCCAGGCATTAGTTCAAGCAGAATGTCAGAAAACTATAGAAGGAGGATATTGGCAGGGTAAAAATTTCATGGGTGGTGGGGTGAGGAAGGGTTACCTAGGTAAGTGGTGGGGCGAGGGAGGGTTGCTTAGGAAAGTGGGCCTGTGGTTGGAACAAAGGATTGACATCTGGGTCATTTTGTTCCTTTTGGGTGCTCATGCTTCTAGAAGCCATTTATAATCAAAAGACAGTTCTATTACTGTGTGGCTTGCCAAGTTGGCCTAAAGGTTCATGCCAAGCTGTATGGCTCCTAACAAGGGAGGGAGGGGAGAGACAGACAGACAGAGAGAGAGAGAGAGAGAGAGAGAGAGAGAGAGAGAGAGAGAGAGAATAGGGGTGTAGATATGTGCATAGCTCACATGTAGGAGTCAGAGGACAACCTTGGGGTTTCAGCCCTCTCCTTTCTGTTTGGGATCTCAGGATCAACCCTTCTCATCACTCTTGGTGGCAAAAGCCATCACCCACTAAGCCATCTTGTGTATCCCAAACACTTTGGTACTCCTACTTAAGTGCCTCTGGAAGACACGTCAGCAGTTTTCCAGGCAAAGATAGACATAGTAAAGAATCTTTTATAACTTTTTTTTTAGTGTAAAAGGCAACAGTATTTGCTAAAGAGTTAAATTTACCAGCACTTAAGGCTTTATTTTCAGTATCCATTGTAATTCTGATTTATGATTTCCAAAATGTAATAAAGATTTTTCTTAAACCTTCCATTAACTTTTGCAGTGGAATAGTTTATTTTTTAATATTCAGATGAGATCAGGACTCTTTTAGACTACAGTTTAATAACCAACTTGAAATGCTGTTTTTTTATATTTTAAATGTATGGATAATCTCTCACATACCTTTGTTAAACAACTTGTGATGGAATTGAAATATTCCAAATTTATGTATCAGTTTTGCTTCTAAGGAAAAGAAATAAATACATTTTTTTGTTTTTAGGTAAACATGCTTTATATATCATATGCAATTCTCTGTTGTATCAGTGCTTTAACCCTACCCAAGACCTGGAGGAAACTAAAATTTGTCATTCCGATTTCATATGCTAAATGTTAGCTGTAATGGGGAACAGAAAGATAAGATTCAGGGAAAACTGAAATCTACAAGTGAATATTTCAGTATTTCCACTTTAGCTTAGCCTTTGCAAATCAAGTAAAGGTAAGGTGGATGCACAGGGAAAGGAGGGTAGATATCGTGTACAGTTTCTGGTTTGTAGCTCAGATTTAGATATTTAAACCAACACTGAGATGTAAAGTTCTGTGATTTGTCCAAGGCCAAAACAGCTAAATTAGAGTGCAACTGAAGATATTCAGCCTAGGGGTCTGGCCGTATAGACTTTCCCAACTCACACGTACTTCTCCAGCACAAAAAATATTTAGATATTTTTAGTAAATGAAATCATTCTATTAAAAGCAAGACTTTAGCTTAGTTGTATAAGACAGCTTATTGGTTAAGAGTTTAGTGATAATCTACACAATTGTGGCCTCCAGCTGATAGGATAGTTGTTATGTAGTTTTTTAATTATGAACTTGGGTGATCATTTTTATTCTTCTAGGAAAGCTTTCATATTTTCGAGGAGAGATGTAATTCCCTCTCTTTCCCCTCTCTCTTTTAAAACTATAAAGTCTTTTAGAGAATATCTGGACTGCACAGTGACCTATTGAATAAAAGTAATCCCTCCTGAAGCTCCAAGTAAGCATGTTATTTTCAGACAGCATATACATTATTAAAATTTAAAACCATAGAATGAAATTGTTATTATAAACCTCTCCACAAATTATTGGAGCTCAACTGTGATATTCAGTAGCTTTCTGTCTTGAATCAATGTACAGAGGTAATCCAGCCTGTGTAATTAGACAAACTTTCCCAGACCTACAGCTTCTAGCAAACTTTAGGGAGATCACTCATACTGCTTCATTCTAAAATAGGCAATTAAACTTCATATCTTTTATTGTTTAAGCTAACTGTATTTATATCAAATTAGTCAGAAAATTTAAAGCCTAGTTTTTTGTTGTTTTTTTTATCATAATGTTGTGTTTACAGACACCTGCTTTGGAATTCTAGAGTAACTCTCCATTTTTTGAGCCTCCATTTTCCACATTTCTGAATTGAATTCTATCTTCCAGGATGTTGTCATGTCTAAGGTAGCATAAAATGTGTAGTATTTGGCATGGAGTAAATAAATATTGGTACTAAATAATTGATAAGGTAATTTCATAGGCTAGTCTCAATGATATTATGTAGGGAGACACCCTACATAATATCAATAGTCCTGGGACAGGTACCAGGTGGACCCGGGACTCGCTCATAAGGGCTTGGTGAAGGAAACCCTGGTGCTTTCTTGAATAAAGAAATCTTACCATCACGGACTGATTCATCCTTTAGCGCATGCTGCAACCTTTATTCTTCAGTTGGCGCCCAATGTGGGGCACGAACCCACGACCCTGAGATTAAGAGTCTCATGCTCTACCGACTGAGCTAGCCGGGCAAGGCCGGGGTCAGGTCATCTGCAGGCGGGGGGAACTCACGCCTGTGGTGTGGAAATACCGTGGCGGGAGTCAGAGGTCCGGGCTGCTGTGGTGAGAGCGCCAAGTCCTAACCACTAGACCAATGGTGGCTTCAGCTGTGCTCGCCGAGTGCCCTAGCTGTGCTCACTGGTGCTCTGCGTGGGAGTGCTGAGGGCAACCGTGGGAGGCAGGATTCGGGCAGGCGGGAAGAACCTATACCAGCCACGGGGGAGGGAGAAGCAGTATGGGTAACTCACTGTGGAGATGCCGCCGTGGGGTGCTCCCTGCCGCTCCTGGGCACCCAGTGGGCTCCTCCCGGGTCGCGGGGTCGTTGGGCGCCAACTGAAGAATAAAGGTTGCAGCATGCGCTAAAGGATGAATCAGTCCGTGATGGTAAGATTTCTTTATTCAAGAAAGCACCAGGGTAAAACGCAGGCCAGAGCGAGGTCACAGGAACCCTGTATGTCAGCATAAAGACATATTTACATATATACGAACCTTGGCATGAAATGATTCCTTATACCATTTTAGAGAATTAGAAAAAAATCACAGACTAACAACATAAATCACAATGTATGTGAGTGCTCTCTGTGCTGCTTTGGTGACATCAGCAGAAATGCCTTGTGTGCTTTGAGATTGGGGACACTGAGAACAACTACTTAACCACACACCCAGAGTCCTATGTGCCCCCACACAGAGCCCCAGGAGTATTCCCACTGCAGTTGAGAGCTTTGTATTGTGTGTACTCTGTGTGTCTGCCATCAGCTGCTTCTGCCACCTGTAGATGCTCTGCTTGTTCTTGTGGTTTTTCCTGCAGCTATCCACAGCCATTGATATGTCTACCTCTTCCTGGTTGGACTCTTCGTGTGTTGGCACTGACTCACCCTTTGCCTGTAACAGCTTTGAGACTTTTCTCCATTGCTTTTGCTAAGTGTTCCCTACTTCCATTGCTGCCTGCTGCAGCTAGTCTTCAACTCAGCTGTCCTGCAGATGGGAGCTCAGGCTCTCCTGGTCTCCAGTGTTTTTCTCTGGACCAAGGAGATAAACCCCTGCCTTTATTTGTGATATTTTCTAAACTGAATATATGCTAAGGTTGGAAGAACAATGTTGGTTATGGGAAGGTGAGGGATGTAGCCAAATGGAATCACTGGAATTTAGAGATCTATTCTTATGGTCAGGTACTCAGCTCTCTCTTATCAATGTGTTCTGATGGGTTTAAGCACCTGTACTAGCCAGGTAGGCCTCATGATCGGGTCTCACCAATTCTATTCTCCCTTTTTATACTTCTTTTTGGTCTTTCCCCTATCCCCAAAGGCTTCTGGTCTGTAAGCTAGAATTTGAACCTCAGTTGGGAGCTCATTATGAATTTTCTCTCAAGGTGTTGTTGGATTACATACAGCAGAGAACTTGTGCTTACTCCAGAGTCCCTCAGCTCTGATTAGGTTTTCACCTAATCCTGCTGTAAGCCATAATGATAAACTTATAAAAAGCAAGAGGCACAGTTATAAAGTAAAGATGATTCTTACTTTGTTGAAAGAGAACTCATGGGGCTGGAGAGAATTCTCAGCTGTTAAGAGCACCTGCTGCTCTTGAAGAAGAATGAAGTTCTCAGCATCTATTTTGGGCAGTTTACAGCCATCTATAACTGTAGCTCCTGGGAATCCAATACTCTCTTCTGCCCTCAGTGGGCACCCATGCAAAATATGGCATGTATTTACATATGCCATATTTACATATGTGTGCACACATACACATACATACATACACACACACACACACAGAGAGACAGAGACAGAGACAGAGACAGAGACAGAGACAGAGAGAGTGAAGTAGAGGAGAGGGAGAGAGACAAATATAGACATGTAAACTTAATTAAAAATAAAAATATTTTTTAAAGCAAACACGTGGGCTGATAAGATGGCTTAATTGGTTAAAGTACTTGCTGCCAAGTGATCAATTGAGTTGGATCCTCATTATCCATATTGTATAAAGAGAGAATTGACTCCCATAAGTTGTGTTCTGATCTCCATATGCATGTTGTGGTGTGTCCATGTCACACAAACAACAAATAAATTAATAAATAAATACAAGTTTTAAGCTAAAAACAAAAAAAGTCACTAAGAAGAAAAACATAGTGACAATATTCCCACATGGTACCTGAAGATTATTTACTTTAAGAATTCCTACAATATATTTGAGTACTTTTAAAGGAAAGATGACAAAATTAAAAGTAATGCTTGAAAAGATAATCATGGTATTACTCACTCATATATAATTTTTAGACAGAGAGCAAAGGATTGCCAGTCTACAGTCCACACTGCCAGAGGAGCTAGGAAATAAAGAGGACCCCAAGAGAAGATGGCCTAGTACCTTGAAGAAAGGGAGGGGGATGAGAACCCCGGAACAAGGTGGAATCATGGGGTATGGTTGGAGAGGAAGGAGGTGGGAAGGGGAGAGGTGAAAGGGGGAGGAGAACAAGAGGTCTGAGAGAGGGGAGGAATAGAGGAGGGCAGGAAAGGAGATGCCTTGATAGAGGGAGACAGTACAGGTATGGAGAGAGGTCTGGCACAGGGGAAATATTGGGGGATCCACAAGGATGACCCTAACTAAGAATTCAAGCAGTGGTGGAGTAAATGCCATTATGCCCTTCCCCTATAATAAGATTGGTGTCTACTTTGGTTACCATTCCTAGAGCCTTCATCCAGTAGCTGTTTCAAGCAGAAACAGGCACCCACAGCTAAGCACTGAACCATACCCCTGGAATCCAATTGTGGAGAGGGAGGAGGGATGTGCAAAAGAGCCAAGATGGTGCTGCAGAAACCCACAGAAACAGTTGACCTGACCTAGTGAGAGCATAGAGACCCTAGTCATAAAGCTGTGGAAACAGCATTGGACCAAACCAAGCTTTCTGAATGTGAGTGCCAGATAGGAGGCAAAGACAGTCTATGGGACCTCTAACAGTGGAGCCAGTCTTTATCCCTAGAGCACAGATGGACTTTGGGAGCCCATTCCCTATGGAGGGATACTATTGCAGCCCAGATACAGCAAGGACATCCTAGGTCCTCCCCCAAACAATATGACAGACTTTGTTGGTCCCTAGTGGAGGGCCTCACTATCCCTGGGGAGGAGTTTGGGGATGGGTTGGGAGGGATTGGTGGGGAACATAGGAGGATGAGAGGGTGAGGGAATGGGGGGTGGATATGTAAATATGAGTAGTAATTAAAGAATTGAAAAAGAGAGAAATTGTTGTAGAGAAATAACTCAGAGACTAACAGCATGCATATTTAAAGCAAACTTTATTGTAATTCTTGTGGTGATTATCCCACCATGAGGAATAGTCTGTAAGGACCTGTGTCCAGTTTAGTCCCTTCCATACAAGGTGCTCTATAGATCTTTGCTTTTACACCTGTGTTTACTGGAATCTATATCTGTGAATATATCTCTATCTTTTATCTATCTATCTATCTATCTATCTATTATCTATCTATCTATCTGCCTATCAATTGATTGGTGTATCCCTGTCTCCCTCCTCAGGTATTGCATTAATCATCTGTATAGCAGATGCTACTGCCACCATCCCCAGATCCCCTTAGCACTCATCTTTCTACAAAAGGCCAATATTCAGATGTCCAAGTGTCACCATCACAACTCTGACATGAGGCTGTTCTCTGGAGCCCAGGAGCCAGCACATGGAACATCGGGAGTAAATGACCATCAACCTGCACCTCCCTCCTCAGCAGCCCTGTACATAACTAGTGAATTTGTAGATGAATTCTCTGTAGTGGGGACGATCATAGGCATGTCGTTACTTGTCCCTCAGAATTCCCAGAAGACTGAGCCCATTTCCATCCATTGCAACTTATATGCAGTTGACTTTATTACTGAATCCTTCTCACATCCTCCCCTCCTCTCACTCTTAGGGGGGGATTCCAGGGATTGCTACCCCCAATACACAACTTGTCATCAAATCTTCTAAGAAAGTCTGTCTCTGCAAAAAGTCAAGAAAAGGAGATATTCACCTGTATCATATAGTAAATAGATTCTGTTTGATACTGGCTATGAGCTTAAAGTGTGCCAGACTGTTAAGTAACAATCTGAGGCAGCCCTCCTATAATAGCACTTAGAGAGACTCAAAGTATGTGTGTGGCATTATGTGTAGTTCTGTGCATAACTTTTTTTAAAAAAAGAACATTCAAATTTTAGAATATTACCAGAGTGCTCTGACTAGGGGTCAGACATACAACAACTAAGACAGTAAAAGAAGAATTCTCTGACTTCTAGACTAAGCCATAAAACATTGACATAACCACTGAGTCCAAGTAGCTGAAGGGAAGCCATGAATTCAACAGACTAGGTTTGTTTATTCCATCTATAGCAGCCAGAGCTCTGGGGGAATAGCAGATAAAGACAATTGCAGTCTCGAGAAATTAAAGGTTTTCTGATAACTACAGCATTGCTTTATGAAATGCAAGATCCTGGGCTGGAGAGATAGCTCAATCCTTAAAGGCTAGTCTCACAACCAAAAGTAGGAATGCAAGATCCTAGTCCCTGGGAATACTTCACAGGGATACAAAAACTAAAAAGCAAAAAGCTCTAACATGATAGACCTCTTAAAAGAAACACTTGGTCAACATGACAGTCATTGGTGCTTTTCTTCAAAAGCTTGTTTGCTTAGCAACACTTCATGGCTGGAGTCTCATCAGACACTATCCTGCTGCTGCCTGCCTTGCCCAACCTTGCTTGTGGCATTTCTGGATCCTGTGATTCCTTCTTTCTGCTGTTGGGCCCGGGTTCTTTTCTCTCACCAGCGTAACAGATTAGCAGGTGGCTTTAAATATGCTCTGCCACTGTCTTGGTTTGTCTACCTTCTCATTTGACACCACAGTTGCAGGTAATAAGTACCATACCCCGGCTCATACTGGGACACAAAGGAAAGGATCCCAAACAAGGTAGAAACTAATTTAAAATCATTTCTAGGTTGATTTCCAACTCTTAAGGTTCTGTCAGGACTTGCTATCTTGGTTATTATTTTTTCAACTTGACACGAAGTGGAGTTTTCTTGAAACTGGGAACCTTAATTGAAAACTGGCCCCCATAAAATGGCCTATAGGCAAGTGTACAGGACATTTTCTCGATTAATGATTGATGTGAGGAGGCCCAGCCCACTGTGAACTGTGCTGTCCCTGGGAAGGTGGTCCTGGATTGCATAAGAAGGAAGGCTAAGCAAGCTATGGAGAGCAAGGCTGTAAGATTCCTCTGTGGCCTCTGATTCTGTTCCTACTCCCAGGTTCCTGCTTTGAGTTCCCTTCACGATGAATGGTGATGATGAGAGTAAGCCAAATAAACCCTTTCCTCTATGGGTTGCTTTAGATCGAAGTGTTTTATCACAGCAATAGAAATCTACTACACCAGAAGCGGGTCATCACTCTGGCAGACTTCTCCATTTTGTTTTAGGTAGCATTGTAGGAATGTTTAGAACCTAAGGCTGGGAAAGCCATACGCTCAGGGTTTAATGGGTTGTTCTGTAGTAGCCTGGAATATGAGAATGCTGAGAGAAGTGCAGGCAACAGAGGCCTGGTTTGTGGTACTTCTATGGGAAGTTTGAGAATCCCTGTAGATTCTATCAGAACTGTTTGTGTGATACGTTTGAATTAGGATTTCATGATTCTGATCATCTGGGGCTTAAGAGTCAGTTGTGATTACCAAGAAGCCAGCACCACCAGGACATTTCTCTCCAGTTTTTTGTCATCCTTCATTCTTAGACTTTCTTTCCCTTGTTAGCTAACATACACTCTCCTTCCCATGTAAAACTCTCAGAAGAGATGGAACCAGTTTCAAGAATATGGTACTAGTTGGATTTCCTACCTGAGCTCTTCCTCTTATTTCTCAACTCATAACTGGATTGCTTTTTGTTTTGTCTGAAGACAAGCATTTCTGCAAACAATGGATCCCTGCCTTAACCCTGCCCATGTATACCTTCCCAAGAGTCATATGTGGCTTCACAATCAATGTCCCATTGCAGCCATTTATGCCTTACCTGTAGTTCTCCAACAGAGAGCATTTTTCACAATTAGCTCTGCCTTCCCCAGGCCTCTCTAAACACTGAGTATTTCTTCCACATTTGCAGGAAAGGGAACCAGCTGTTTCTTCCATCAAAAGGGGAGCCTACTGCTTCTGATTAGAACATGTGTTTAAATGGCAGATCTAGGGTCTGTATGTAGAATCATGGAGCTCTGGACCCCATCAGGATCTTGGAATATATCTTTGGAGTACTGGAGATGGGCAAAGTGTGATGAGATAACACAAATCTGCTGTCATTACTTTCCAGAATACCTTTATTGGATATCAGCTTAGTCACTAGGATTCAGGAATTAGAATCCCAAGCCAAAATGGACCAACTCCTACACATGTGCTTGAGCTCTGGGAAGGAACTGGAGCTCACAATCTTTGTGCTGTCAGGAAATGAGACCAAAGCTCTGACAGACCACTTGCTAGATGAGAGTGTGGACACATCACTTCAGTTCTCCAGAATATCCACATGCCAGAAATGCTGGGAAGAAAATGTATGCCAAGAACCAGCACAGTGTCTGTTTTGTTCCGTATGCTGTCTCCCTGTTCTTTGATTTGCTTCCAGGATATTCTCCGTAGAATGTATGGGACAGTTACTCACCCATCATTTGTGGTGACTAGACCCCAGACATGGCCTCTCCAAAGATCATCCTAGTGAAGTTTCTGAGCTCTTTCCAACTGATCCTCATGCCTACCATGATAATCGTTGTGTATCTCATTGGACTACAAATATGAACTTTTGCTTTTTTGCTTCTCCATCCTTATTTTATTACTTTTCTTTTCCTTGTCATTTACTTCTCACTCTACGACTTTTTCTAGAACTCTAAGCTTCATTTAATTTCTTTCTTCATTCCATTTACCAGACATACTGAAGAATTCTCTAATGACTCAACCCATTTCTGGACAGTGTCTTCACCAGCAGCTTGCTCTCACCCACCAGGCTTATCACAGTCTCAAGTGTAAACCCCACCCCATCACTGTGATCTCTCTTTGACTAGGACACATCAGTTTGCACGGGTCTTAGAATAGAAAATATGAATGCCTGATTTATTTGGAAGCCCACATGTGATATCAATATTTAAATTTGGAATTTATCCTGGCATAGAATAGAAAAATATTAAGTAACAGGAAAACTAGGTTCCCCTATAGTGTGAGCCAGGTACAGAAAAGTTGGAAGGGCACAAACAGGACAAAGGTGGAGTCCATCTTTCCAGAGTTTCACTGGAGATCCAACTCTTTCTATTCTCTCAAAAGTACAAATGGCAATGGAGGTCATACGGCTTGAAATTCTAAGTTTGGATTATATGTCATCAAAGCCAGACTGTGTTCTCTTTTATGACCTGTCATGCATATTTCATGCGATTCTTAAAACTTCCTCTTTGTAAATGTGTTCTAGGCAAAAATTAAACTATTGAGATTATTTGTTACATTGGCCTAATTCAGCTATTGCAATGCTTAGAAAGTTCAGAGAAGGAATATACACATTTAATAAATAGAAAATATTTATTATGATACAGCGCCATCAAGATTATTTGACAAAAGGCAGTAACAAGCCAAAGGAAAACACTTTTACAAGAAGCAAAACACCTTGTATAAGCACATACATTACAGTGAAAATATTTTGCCCTTTAGGTACAGGGTATGTATGTGTACATCTCCAATTCTGAGCAATTATATGAGCTAATATTCTATTTATTCTGGAAAATTCATAATCATGTTAAGGGCAGGCATTCAGTAGTATTTTAATCAATGTTGAATGTGTTCACCAAATGTCTCAGATCAAAACTCCAGAACAAACTCACCCGTTCCAGCATTTGAATAGGAAGCATTGCCTCATCTATTCTGGCAAAAAGCAAAATAATAACAACAAAAAACCTGAATGCACAATCCCATAGTAATGAAGGCCATATGCTGGTACCTCAAGTTTAAAAGAACATAGGAAGCAATACGGGCTCTCCCACTGCTTTACAAACTTAGTAGAAGCCCATCTATTTATCATTGAACCATCTTTGTCATTGTGTTTTGTATTTTGAGTCTGTGTCTCTCTATTTAGGCTTGGAATTCACTGTGAAGTAAAGGTTGGACTCAAACTCATAGAGATGCACCTGACTGCCTCCCAAGTGCTGGGCTTCAAGACTTGTTCTACCATGTCTTGCTATCATGCTCTGCTCTGCACCATCTATTTTTTTTTCTCATTCTGTTTCTTCACAATGAAAACACAGAGCCTAACATTTCAATTCTTGAGGTCTTTGTAGCAAGGATGTTTAAAAATATTTTTTGAAAAGAAAGACAGAAGTTCTCGATAAGGAACTCACTAAACTGGGCAGTAGAATGTGGAACACTCAAGAAACAGAACTCTAACATAGGAGTTAATGTTAAATTCCAAACAAATGATGCTTTGGGTATTTAGAGATTCTAAGATGATGCTTTTTTGGCTGAGAAATCAGCAGCTTCAACACGATGAAAGCAAATTAAAATGACTGAACATAAGGTATAAACAAAGATATTCAAAGGGATCAGATTCATCTCAAATAATAGAAGAAATAAAAATAGCAAGAACAATCCTTTTCTTTGGGGTTGGAAAAGGCAGGGGTAAGATGGAGCAATTTGATGACATGTATATGGATATTACATAGTAGTAAACATGGGGATCATAAGGAAAAGATGCTAACGAAAACATAAAAGTAACACCTTTTTTAAAAAATGAATTGTGATTGACAAGCAAATAGTTGAGACACTCTGAATGGACTTGAGTATCATTTCACACTCGAAGACCATGAAACTCAAGTAGCTGTGGAAAAACTGTTTAAAAATATATCTGAAATACTCTTAAGTATTGCCTTTTCAGCCTTACATTTTAATAACAATGTGCACAAGTTTATAAAAATGTACTTTTTAGTGTCACTGTTTGTGACCTTTTATACAATGCACTTTCAAACTATTTCATTAATAACATTCTTGTATCGTAAAATATCTGAAAAATAAATCCCCACTTAGGAGGATTTCCATCACAGCAGCAAGTGAGAAACATCAGACCATAGACCCAACCTTCAAAGAGACACTGGTGACAGTGATGTAGGGAACGTCACTGGAACATAAAAATATTTATACTATATCCAAAAGACAATTTCCTAGTTGCATCTAGATTGACATTACATGGCACAAGTTTTATAATCACATGTATACAAGGAACACAGGAAAGACATTCAGTTGCTAGTTCCAGGGACTCCAGTGACAATAGGAAATAATTTAAACCAGTAATTGTTGCTATGAGTACACCATTAGGTCCAAAGATAGATTTGTTTCCATAGCACATGGGAAAAACTGTGGCACCACATTGTACTTATACTGAATCTCAGAAGTCCGACTGATTGGTATTATTTGCTACAGTAAATGGAAGGTGAATCTTGGCAACGTGGCTTGTCCTCGTTTGCTGAAGAGCATTGAAGAACCTGGTTGGCACAGCATAAGTGAGTTCACAAAACATCTCTGACACCCCTTATGTTCATCCTCCTTCCCAAAGTTATCAACACGTATGGAATCTACAAAGCTCATTCTGTTAATCTTGCTCAAGGACCTGTGGGGATCTATTGTCTTGCTTTTCAGATTTTTCCCCATAGCACTTCCAATATAGCTCATTTTGGTGATGATTTTGCTCATACTTTCATTTTCCCTAACCAGAGGGAATTACAGAAATTCAAGTTGTTACTGTGCCTTTACCCCAGGGTGTCTGCAGACTGGCACTGGATCACAACAATGAAAAGGGAACCTTATAAGATCAGTTCCTGGGTCTCCCTTAGTCCAGGAGTCTGCAGGCTTAGCACAGAGAAGGGCTTCTGCGATGGGAGCTGTTGTCCCAACAATGTCCCTACATCCTGTCCTGTCCTATCCATATCCACTCACCAGGAATGTTGTGAGATGAACAAATGATTCAGCTGACACCATGACAGGGGCCGCTCCGTTTCTAGCTTCACCAAGAGAGTGTGGGCAGATATATGTATGCACGATTGAGCAAAAGAAGAGATTATTTTTGTTGATTTTATTTTTACGTTTTATTATTTTTTCCCGATAAAAGTTACATACCATATGGAATTGTGCTTTGTCATAATTCCCTTTCTTCCTAGAGAAGGTTTTTGAATAATTCAAGAGTCACAATCCTGGCCCGGACCACTGTTCACTTGGCATCTTTCCTCTCCTTCTTTAAGGCAGCCGCCGCATTCTTTATCTTCTACAGACTGTGGTCCTCCATCTCCGAGCTTCTCCCAGCTTTCCACACCTTTCAAGAGGGGTTGACGTTCCTTGGCATTTCTGGGTTTTTCCATGCACACTTCCTCCCTACAGGGTGGAAGAGCTTTGCTTGTAGTCCCTCAGGATGACAGAGGCGTAGGTCACGTTTGGAGGGGTGCAGAGCACTGACTCAGACACTGGGGAGCTGGGTACAGAACTGCCAGAGGCCACCGAGTCTCGGAAAGGAGAAGGAGGCGTCAGGGCAGGCGAATCTTCAGGGGTTAGTTTGCTGGCTGCAGGCAGGTCCTCCTCCTCTTCCAGTTCGTCTTCCTCTGTGTTCCCTTCGCGCTCGTACACGAACTCCTGCAGGAGCTTGAACCTCTCACTGTCATCATCGTCATCCTCTCCGGGAGGGGAGATGGGCTCCTCTCGGAAGGTGCTCAGCTGCAGGGGCAACATCTGCAGGTGTTGCGGGGGAGGCGGGGGCGGATACAGCGAGCGCAGCCCGTTACCCGGTGTCCCCGGGCCTGCCAGCACCGCGTGGAAGTCCGGGATCCCAGCTCCAAAGTTGGTGACCACGCCTTGCAGCTGGTCCATCAGGGATTTGGGCTGCTGCGTGGGTTGCTGAGGGGGTGGAGGCTGTTGCTGCTGCGGAAGAGGAGGAGGCAAGCCCTTGGGGATGACAGAATCCGCCAAGAACAGGGGAGTCTCCTCTGCGGTCAGGTGGGGTGGCAGGGGCGGCGTGGTGGCCACAGGTGGTCCACGTCTGTGCACCACCATTGAAGGGCTGCTGGGAGGGCTGAAGCGAGCCGAAGGGGTGTTGTCCTCTTCCTCCACATTGTAAAGGGTCTTGGTGCTGGCGTCTGAAAAGGTCAGGCTCTTGCCAGAGCCTTGGTAACTTTTAGTGAGGGGTTTGATCACGGCCGTTTGGTTGCAGGCCGTCTCGTTGGTCTTCACGTGCACAGAGAGGCGCTGCCACACATGCTGCCCTTTAGGCGCCTGTCTTCCACCTGGTTCAGACCATGACACAGACTTGCCGTTAGAACTATGAATAAAATAGAGATAGGTTTATTTGCACACGGATCCTGCACAGAGGTTAAAATACATCTGAATTCCTTCTACCCCAACGTTGTGTGATTCACCTGCAATGTCCACCTCCCTGCTCCCCCTTACAGTTAATGAAATACTGGTAACTTCAGCTACTGTAGACTGCCTCTGAAGAGGGACCCGGAACATTCTACTCATGCCAAGGAAAGAGGTGCTGACCCAAGGAAATTTACCGGTGAGAAAGACCAGTCTGTTGCGAAAACAGCTATCTCCTTTAGTTAAAGGAGGATTTCACAAAGCACGGCCCTTCACCACCATACATGTGCTAATAATGAGACAGTCCCCAATGCGGACAATTAATGAAATGGCTAACAAGTTAAAATGACCCTTCACTGCAAGACTGAATGATTACTGAACTACTGGAATAAAAATATTGGAAACACACACACACACACACACACACACACACACACACACACACACACACACGCTATGCAATTCACCTGCAACGTCCACCTCCCTGCTCCCCCCTACAGTTAATGAAACACACACACACACACACACACACACACACACACACACACACACACACACACACACACACTTGAGTTTCCCATAGAAAACACAGCGCAGAGATGTAGTCTTGGAGATGAGTTAAAATCTGCGTATAGCTACTATCCACTACTCATTCTGTGGTGTGGAATTTATGAACTAGAAGCACTCAGTTGCCCATTCTGATTTGTATTTCCCACGAACATAGGCATGACACTTGCATAAAGGAAGCAAAACCAGAAAACAAAAACAAAACAAAACAAAAGTGAGTGGAGAAGGGTTTCATAATTTCCCATTTTCTTTTTTTTTTTTCTTTTCTGTTACTCTTGTGGTAACACAACTCTTAGAACACTATTTCTGACACATACCATGTATGATCTTTTACATAAGGGTTCAGATTATCAGCTGTTAGTTAGGAGTTTCACCCTAAGAATATTCAAACAGGAGCACCAGAAAGAGAGATAATAGGAAAGGCTAACAAACATGATGTTCACAGCTTGCCTTAATCCCCCCTGCCAATTTTGATGTAAACAAGACAAGATTAACATTCTAACAAAACAGTGGTCACTATGACCAAGGACCATGCTTGGATCATTTTCCACTTATCTTTGCTAAAGGGGAATTCTAGAACACCATCATGCTTCCAGCCTTCACAGCATTCTTAAGAGCCCCCTCATGTATTGAAAATTTGCTTTGCAGAGAAGCAATGTTGAAGGGGGAAGGGACTCTTGAAGGTGATTAAATTTTGAGACTTCTGGCCTCATTAAAGGATGAAGACATTTCAGAATCATACCTTCATGGATTTCATGGGAGAGGCCTTTAAATAAAAATCAGCCCCTTCCCTCTTTGCTTCCTAGACACCATCAGGTGAGCAGCTTTGATCTGCCATGTGCCCTTTATCAAGATAGTTGCACCTTGGTGCAAGTTCAGAACTGGCAGAGCCAGGTGAACATGGGCTGAGATCTTTGAAACTGTGAGCTAAAATGAATCATCTCTCCATTCAGTTGACTTTCTCAGATACTTTGCCACAAGAACACAAAGCTAACACACCAACTTAATGTTGATTTAATCCCCATGAAATCCCAACAAACCAATCAAAGAGAAAGTCACCCGAGGAAGAAAATGCAAAATGTCCTATGGCAACCACAAATCTTATTCCTTCTTAATTATTGCAATAGTTCGGATCTTGGTTTGAGAGACTCTGATGATTTTCTATATAATTTTTTTAGTGGGTGATGACACCTTGCCATAGCAGTCTATTAATAAAAGCACTGCTAATACTTAAAAGAAGCCATTTTCTTCTGCGTTTTCCCCTTTTTTAGGAGTTTGCTTTTTCTTTATACCTATTAAAGCAACAGCAAAAGGAATACAAAAAGAACAAAGTTGTAACATTGACAGAAATTGTAAAGTGAACATTCTTTCTTAGGTAAAGGTCTGAAATAGATTGTCCCACATTGCAGTCTTTTGTCTAAAGGAGAAAAAAGGTAGAAAAAGATCACTAAAACGATGGTTTATTGCATCATTTTGAAAGACAAGAATGAAGGCTTGAAAACTTACATATGGTTTTTAGAATATTTGTGATGAGGGTAATGTTTGACATTTTATATTTATAACCTTAAGGTTATATAAATATAGGTTATATTTATAACCTATAAGGTTAAGTGAGCTTAAGAAATTGATATTAATTTTAAAGTCAGATATAAAAAGCTAAAAAATAGATATTATAACTAAAACTCTGATCTCATTGCTTGAGGGAAAAGGTAGTTTCCAACAAAACATTGCTTAGTCTCCCCCCAAAACTAGCTGCAAGGTATTCCTGCATTCCGGGAAAACCCTGAGATAGTGCCTCTTCTTACTCTACATCATCAGCTGCTTTTATTACTTCCCAGAGATTCATCCCAGGCCTCATTTTTTACTATACCCAAATATTAGCAGTATTGTTGATGATCAGGCAGGCAGCTATAATCACAATTTAGTTCTATTTTAATTGAACACAATTTTTGTTCTTCCGATGGAAGATTTTCACTATCACTGTTAAAATTAGCAGCATTCTTTCCCCTCTGAGTCTTGCTCTAAATTATCTGAAAAGTCCTGTTTAATTAGGAAACAGATATCATGCCCCAGGGCATTTGGTGGATTATAAAAATTAGACTAACCTTTCCCAAGGACAAAATAAATTGCTTCATAATAATCAGATGTAGTGGGGCAAACACATCATTGCATAGAGATCAAGGCATGGGTTATTAACTGCTCCTTCAAGATAAGTCACTTCTCATGCGTAGTCCAGAGACAATATGAAGAGTCTATGGATCTACATGCTCACTAAGCACTGCTTGTAGACTGAATGAATGAAATTTTATAGGAGAACATGTACTACTGTTTTTAAATGCTTGTGAATGGTATTGTGATTAACTACCATTAAACACAAAATGTAACTACATTCTGAGATGTTTTTATTATGTTCAGTAAACACTAGTCCAGGTAATTATAATCACTGATTCATATAAAGACCCAACCCTGAAGAAACTGGAAATTTATTGTTATTAAGAAGGGAAAATTACATAAACTTTAGGGCATTGTGAAAGATAAAATAGAATAGTGCTGTGACATAAAAGGTTTGTTTAAGTTCAGATAACTTTAATGTTTGGGCTTTGGCCACCAGCTTTTTGCTTCAATTGTTTACCCTTTTTGATTTCTTAATCTTAAGAAAGAGCTGGGGATTTAGCTCACAGGAGATAGAATGCCAAGTGTAAAAGAAGCCCTAGGTTTGATCTCTAGCACTGCATAAACCAGGTGTTGTGGTACATACCTGGAATCTCAGCATGAGGAAGTTGAGGCAGAAGAATCAGAATTTCAAGGGTGATCTTCAGCTACATGGCAAGTCCCAGGTCATCCTGGCTACATTGACTATGTCTCAAAAACAGGAGGCAGCAAACAGCAATCTGACTTACAAAACTCCATATAATTGTCTCAAAGCACTCTTCGTTTTAACTTTCAAAGACAGACCCTAGACCCCAAATAACCTCCTTCCTGAAGATAAAACGCTGTGGGTTAGGGCTAACTTACCTTGGGTAGCTAAATATATTTAATGATACTACAGTCACAGGAATGGTCAGTGGTGTAACCAACATACCTTGAGCCTCTCTGGTTGTCAGGCTATAAAATAATGGGCCTCCATAATAGTATTCCCCTAGGATCCCCTCCTTGGAAGTAGAAATGTCTGAAACCCCAGGAACTTTACAAGTTGTTAGGCAAGCTTGAAGAAGAGACATGGGTCTGAGCCAATGATAGGCAGAAGCAGACTTGGGCCTGATTGCTTAGCTCTGCATACCTCCTGCCGTCTATTTAAACCATATCCTTAAGATAGGACAATAATATATGGACTTGGGGAGTCACTGTATCCTTTTGTCTCTATCTTAATGCAGCTACATTGAATAAATCCCCTTCTCTTGCTTTCACTATTAAACTCTACTCTCTTTATGGGCTCATCCAGGACTAGTAGCCAAACCTGACTTGTTGGGGACACAGGTTATAACCCTAATCTGGTGAGAGTAGGACTATGGGAAGAGGAGATGAATAGGGAGAAGATGATCCTTCATTCTTTCATGCAAAACTAGCAGGCCTATGGCTGCAATCCTTGAGTCAACAGATTCAAGTTTTGCCTTGATTATTCTTCCATTAGGTTAAGTGTCACAACCCCTTAAACAAAAAAAGCAAAACAAAACAAAAAAAAAAAAACATATTTACAGCATTCTAAAGAATTGCTAGGAGTGGGTCATAAAAACAGATTACTGCACTGTTGGCATTCAGAGTGAGCCTGTCTGTTTTGTTTGGTTCTGTAAATACTGGTTACATCTGTCGAGGACATGCTCTCTGCTCCCTAAAGTAAGAACAGTGGGCTGGGGCTGGAGATAGCAGGATAGCATCCTGAAGAAGCAAGTGGCTGACAACAAGGCAAGTATCTGTTGCCAGGCTTCAGAGCTACAGAGCAGTATCCAGAGAGCCCCAGGCAAGACAAAATCTTCCCAAACAGAAGGGAGGGTCCTGCCTCAGGATGTGAGGGGGCAAGCATTTGTATCCTATATACCCACAAAACAGCTGACCTGAGCAAATGGGAACTCATGACCGCAGTCTGAGATATGGGGAACTGAACCAGGCCCCCTGAACTTGGGTGTCAGTTGGAGGCCTTCGAAGTCTATGAGGCCTCTGACAGTGGAACAGTGTTTATCCTTAGTGCATGAATGGGCTTTTGGAGCCCATTCCCTACGGAGGCATACTCTCTCAGCCTAGTTACATGGGGAAGGGCCTAGGCCCTGCCCCAAATGATGTGACAGAATTTGATTATCCCCTGGGCTTCACCCTTCCATGGGGTGTGGATGAGAGGTTGGTGGGAGGGGTGACATGGGAGGACAGGAGGGAGAGGGAACTGGGATTGGTATGTAAAATAAGATTGTTTTTTAATTTAAATAAAAATTCATAAATAAAAAAAGAAAGTAGGGAAATAAGGCCATCGAGATATAGCTCAGTGGGTGATGGCCCTTGCTGCTGAGCCTAAGGACCTGAAAATAAGCACTGGACTCACCCGGTGGAAGAAGAGAATGGGTTGCCATGAGTTGTTGTCTGAGCTAGACACATACAAATTTTCTCCCCCACCTCTCTTGTTCCATCATTGGTCAACTAATAAAGCAATGCAAAGAAATGAAAAAGAGCGTCAGGAAATGCCATGGAGTTCCAGTAGGGGGAGAAAGGCTCATCAAGAATAGAATCCATGAGCCACCAAAGCTAGCCTACTACGGCCCTGCTGCTTCAGCTTGGTGACGTGTCAGCTCTTGGAGTCTGGCCCAAGAAGCCTCTGGGGAAGCTGCCCATCCTTTCACCTGCACATTCACCAACCAGTTGACATCAGAATGCAGTCTGGAAGGTGGTTCATGCTGATTCTTGGGCATAGGAACTATCTGAAACCATTTCAGTCAGGCTTCTGGTTTCCCAGCGACCCCAAGTTGGTTTTTCCATACTCATACTAGTTCCACTTCTTGAAAACATTACAGAAAAGTCTGCATATTTAGCACATTCTTTCCACTGTGGAAGACTAGGAACATAATCAAAATTTCTTGCCTATTCACCATTACTCATAATAAAAAGAATCTTGAATGTACTTTTGAAGATACATAAACACTTACGATGTGAGAACTCCATAGTTTCTGTAGATAATGTTAAACATCATTTCGAAGTTTCTCTTCCCCTCTGAATTCTAACCTCAACATTGATTAGTCACAGAAACATTGCCTTAATGAAATATATAATTTACAAAGTTAAAATATTTTATCCTTATTTAGTAATCTTTAGATTAATTAATTTCTACATCTTCAAACAGGATGAGGGATAACATACACACACCACACACACACATACACCACTTTGCTTTTCTATAATGTCATGATTTCTTTAATGAACCAATAAGGTAAAATATATCCAGAATTTAACTTTCACATTGAAGTCAATGAAGCCTGGACACCTCTAGTGCTTTGCCCCCAGCCTGAAAATTACCAACTCATTTCCAACTAGAAGAGAATTCTGATGATTATCCAGATTTTTTTGTTTGTTTGTTTTTCTAGACAGGGTTTCTCTGTGTAGCTTTGGAGCCTATTCTGGCACTCGCTCTGGAGACCAGGCTGGCCTCGAACTCACAGAGATCTCTGCCGGCCTCTGCCTCCCGAATGCTGGGATTAAAGGCGTGCGCCACCAACCCCCGGCTATCCAGCTTTTTCCAGGAAGTTTCAAATGATCTTTGGTTTTTAGTCATTTACAAGCTGATGGTAGAAAGTCTCATGTCAAAGTTTACATGCATTGTCATGTTGTGGACTGGAACTGGCCCAGAAGCACTGCTCTCACAGAAAATCTGAGTTCAGTTCCCAGTACCCACTTGGAGCAGCTCACAATCATCTGTAACTTGGTGTCCAGGTGATCTAACCCCCTCTTCTGGTCTCCATGGGTAACTATATTCATATATATCAACAAACCCATATAAACATAGCTAAAAAATTAATAATTTTGTAAATTGTCATAAAATCTTAAAAATACACAATGTTGGTACCAGAGTGTTGACCTATTAGTGGTAACCATGTATTGATAGATTCATTTAGGACATACAGGTAGGAACAGATCGTATTACTTTAGAAGAAAGTTCAGGGCAAACACTATCATGTCTTCTATATTCTCTTCTACTAGACTTGGATTTTAATTGCCGGTTACTTGGTGACCCTCAGTACTCACAGTTTGGCCTGAAAATATAGGGCAGTTGCATTGCTCTGCCTGGAATATTCCTCAGGGGCAAAAGAGACAGAGGCAGATCATAATGAGCCTGTTTATTTCTTGTGTTAGTCTCTTTGCACGCTCTTTACAAAAAAGGAAAAAAAAAAAACAGTGGGAACTGAAGGTTACAGAAAGAACATTTTCTTATTTTTATTTCTCTAGGACAACCATGACTAAAAATATCTGGTGTTAATCTAAGGGATACAGGTTTGAAACCACTGATCTCTCTGGTGTTCTTTATAGTCTGAAGATGGGAAGCCTGGCTAGCCTGTTCTTAAAGTTCTTGACAATCCACCTGTAGCTTTGCTGATAGGTGTTTATTTTTTTCTTTAATCACCACCAAAGAAGTATATTTGGCTTTTGCTTTGGTTTGTAGAAACTCACCTTTAAGTCATGAAATGTCAGTTGATTCTCCTCACTCTGGCGCTGCTGTCATGGCAAGACAAACACATCCACCCATCCCAAGCAATCCCTTTTGACAGGCTGCCAGCAGCTGTCACAAATTAGGATCTCCTTGCTGTGTCCTTGGTTAGACTCACTCTTGGTGCAAGAAAAACTTAATGACTTTGGACTTGGAAAGGGTTCAGAGAAGGCATCCAGCTATGTGGTACAGTGGCTCTGTTAGGGACTTCCCAAATGCCACTGAGACACACTGGCATGACTACCCAGTGTGTCCTTCCTATGCCTGGATGATTTGATGGAGACCACATTGTTTGGATATAGGATTCTACAGGGAAGCGTAGTAAGGGAGGCTACAGACTTCCTGACACACGTCACTGAGTGAAAGGAAGAGACACCATGGCTCCATTACCAGCCTCTGCCGCCAGTTCAGTACCAGACATTGAAACAAATTGGGCTCTTCTATCTGAAGAGCTATTCAAGCCACAGGCACCTCACCAGTGGGCTCCCTCCTGCTGCAGGAATGTGTACCTTTGACTCTCCCAGGAGTTTGGAGGGCTGTAAAGGAACAGCTGAGAAAGACCACAGACTCCGTGCACAATGAATCGAACATGGTCTAGGTGCTTTGGTTAACTTAAAGAGACACTGTCAAGAGCTAAAGGTCAAAAATCGGACCAAACATGCACCGTTTTTTATCAGACTTGAACATCTGATAAAAATCATATAGAATGCTGGGAAAATTGTTTTTGTTGATTTGTAAAATTTGCTTTAAGTGGAACTCACAAAACCTTTGTTTTGTGTTCCCCAGGGTGTGGGAGACACCCAGCAGAGGCTCGTGTTGGCGCCCACCCTCAAACACCCACATTGTGGAACTTTTCCATAAATTTCAGCTCTGGCTTTTACTTCAATGCAGACAGGATCGTTTCAAACATTTGTGCAAGAGCAAAAAAGGAAAAAAAAAGGCAAAAGAAAAAGAAAAGAAAAAAGAAAAGGCTCTGTATGCCAAGGAGAAGCTGACAAATTTGTTGAGGGGAAGATTCACTTTCGAGTTCATGAGTGGGAGTCACAGACCGAAGTGAATCCTTAAAGCCGGGGAGAGTGCTGCATTGGAACACAAAATAAGCAGAGAAACTAACAGCTTGACAGTGTCCTTTTAAGCAGGATGGACGATCAGATAAGGCAGTCGTGCAAACCACGGCACGTCCATGAGTCCCTCATTCTTGATGGCATGCACCACGTTTGGTTCCATGTTAGAGAGTGGAAATACCCAGGAGAGAGAAAGCAAGGGGCAAAACACTCTATGTCCATGCAGCTTCTCTTACACATTCACTGCAGTGTGGGGGTTTTCAAAGCTGCACATGTGCCGACGGACACTGGCTGCTGGGCGAGAATTCTGGCTGCCTCTTCCTGAAGAGTGAAAAGAAAAAGCAAGGGGTTAAACAACGTGTGCACAGCTATGGTGATTACATCACTCAGGAGGTGCCTGGTTCAGTGTGGGGCCAGGACTGGCTCCTAAACCTTCCTCCATGTCTCTGCTTCTATGTCCAGCTTGGAACTTGCAGTCATAACTGTTTCTTGCTGCTGGGGCTCCTGTCTGAAAGTGACAGTGATGGAGTAGCTTTTCCATCATGGAACCATTTCTTTTCAATGCTCTGTGGATCTCTACTGGACTGGCTCTTTCCCTTTACTGTTGACATGCTACTCTAGGAAGCAGTGGACTATTATTTGGTTGTCTTTCTGCCACCATGCTTCTTAATGGAAGATCTTGAATTTATATTTGAAACCACTGCTTTCCTTCGAATTGTGTACTGTCTACTCTATTATTCTATCACAAAGGCATGGCTGTCACTTCATTTAAAGTCACGATTCTTTCTTGTGCTCACAGATTGTTTATGTGTGATAGTGGAGTGTCAAGAGATCAACCTTGTTGAGATTGGAGGAATCTGCCACAAGAGGACATGCCATCTCATCCTCTAGCTGATATTTTCTTATACAGCAAACAGAGTGATCTGTACACTGTGTCATTCTTGGCAAAGGGGAAGAATACTATTTAGGCAAGGCAAGGCTGATGGGGAAGCCATGGAAGTAAGCTAAGGACAAGTAGTTCCCCATGAGTAACACCAAAGTAGTGATGGAAAAGCTATCTTGCTGTCATACCACACAATAGAGCTCTCTATCCTGGAAAAGACCTTCAGGCATAAGATGCTTAGGATGAACCATCAGTCCACATTACTGATGGTATGGGGGAGGGTGGTAGAGTTCAAGAGAAGTTTCTCACATTAGGAAATTCTGTGAATATTCACTTCCTTGTAGGTTTCCCCAGTGAACTCACAAATATTTTCTATTAAATCTGCATTTGGTCATCTACCCCAGTCTTTGGTGATAGACCTGTAGGGTTAGCCAGAGAGGGCCATGACAGTTCTTTATCCTATCAAAACAGAAGAGTGGAGCCTCCGGAGAAAAGGAGGGAGACTAGAAGAAGAAGAGAAGGCTAGGGAGGGGTTGCCAGGAACAAATGATCATGGCTCTTCTATGGTCTAAGTCTTCCAGCATGCTGCCTAACAGGTACTGTGGAATTCTCTGAAGTCATGTTTTACCCTCTGGAGCAAGGAATCTGATCTAAGTTTATATGTGGAGAAAAGATTTTTCTATGAATACTTGAATATGATAGAGAGAAAAAGCAAAACTGATCAATGAGTAGGTTACTACCAAGTTGCAAGCACTAACAAACCATTTGAAAGCATATACTAAATTCTACAATTTGAAATGCTTGTTCAGAAATGAGAAATAGAGACAAGTTGATGAAAGTTCATGCCTATTGAGAGAACCCATTTATTTAAAAGAGAAATTAGACAGAGACCATGTTTATTATTAAACTGGCCAAACTAACAATGCCATCCAACAGGCCCACCTGAAACGAATACCATTTAAAAATAAGAAGCAAAGAGGGGGCAATAAAGAGAAAATGGTGCTTGAATATATAAATAAAAGTTAGAAAGAACATTTCACTTGTAAAATATTGCTAAAACTTTCTTTCTAAAGAAAGAAGCTGGAGAATGTGTCCAAATCACAAGGGCTTTTGTTTTGCTAAAAACTGCCTGCATTCATTTGACTTTAAAATGAACTCTAAAGAAATGTCTGCATATTGGCCTGGTCAAATGGTGTCAGACAGCAGGGTTCCTGGCAGGGCTAACTACAGAAAGCCTGACACCAATAGAGCCTTACATTTGCAGTTTAGTATTTTTGGATCAGCCTTTTACAATTCTCTCAATATACCTTTAAATTTGTGTTCTGCAAATAATGGGGCATAAGAAAATGGAACATGTCTGGGAGCATCAACTCACAGATGCTCCCATATCAACAGTCTCCATATTATATTTGCATGGTCTTTGGCTATCTGCTGTCTTATCCTTTGGGTCCCAATCATTTCAGCCTCTCATTCCTGTAGATGGAAAGGTATCACCATAGCCCTCCACTGCAATGATCTTGGGCACAAGCCCCAAAAGGATCAAGACGTGCTACCATGTGCCCAATGCCAGACATCCATAGGAAGTAAGTGGAAGCTTCTCTCTCTCTCTCTCTTTCTCTCTCTCTCTCTCTCTCTCTGCCTCTCTCTGTCTCTCTCTTTCTCCCCATTCAACACCATTTGGCAGACTACAGGGTAGACACATATCTAACATGGCTCAGGTAGGAAGCACATGAAATAAGGAGGCAAATCACTTTGGATTCCCCATGGTAGCTGCACTGGGATGGATTGGGGCATCTTGGAGAATGCACATGTGTAAGTCCCGGAATGTCTTTCTGTACAAGTGGACATGAAATAATGGAAAATATAAAACTGAGAGAATATACAGTGAGAGGTAATAGGTTTGCATTGTACCTTTAACACCTTTCCAACTTTTGCACCAAGGACTTCTTGTTTTAGTTTTGCACTGGACCTTGCAAGCAACATAGCAAGTCTTATCTGCTAGAGATGTATAGCATACAAACAAGGTGAGAATTGTTCTGGTATCCTAGAATCTTGACATACATACCCTTGCACACGTGTGCTGATTTACATGCTGGGGCAGCATCTGCATTTCTGTTGTCCCCAGAAGGGCTACAATAAGGAGCTACATAGTCTCTGTAGCTGAATCTCTTTTTCTGGGACTATATCAGCATTTAGTGAACAGTTTGTGGTTGCTTTTGGTTTCAGTCAGATTTACAGCTTTAGTGGTAACTGTAAGAATCCCAAAGCCATACCAGTTAACCATTAACCAAAGCAGTTGAGAAGACTGTATTTTTCCCTGTAATCTTGAGGGTTTTGGTCTCTGGCTTTGCCTTTGAATTGAAGTAAAACATAGAGTATCCCTGCACAATGGGCTTCAAGCTTCTGAAAGGAGTGTTTCTAAAGATTATTGGCCATGGCTTGAAAACTGTGATGCTTAACTGGCCATTTTACCAGATGCATAAATACTGAGAGAAGGAGCTTGGCTTTATGGTATTTTTAGCAATCATAAAGCCACATATTCAACCAACTACAGATTCAGCAAATCAGAGTAAAAGCTTGGAGGGAAAAGGCAGCATATGGGGGCTTGTCAAATATAAGTCCCAAATCTGTGCTGGAATCTTTTGGCACAAATTGTGGATTTAAAGAAACCCCAGAATTTTAGTTAGAAAGATCTTTTCAACAATTTCTTTTGAAAGTGAAAGGTATCCCTTCCCTCCTCTGTCTTCCTCCCTCCCTTTCTTCTGTCCTGTTTCTATAAAGTTGCTCTTTGTCATGGGCCAAAGACTGTTCATAACTTTCTCCACTTGATTCTATTGTCCAAATAATATTTCTTTATATAGTAGCATACATCTCTTTGAGTGTACTTAGCTCCAAACAATTTTGTTTTATTGTGTTATTTCATCTACATTAAACAGTCCCTACATCAGTTTCTGACAGGATTTATCCTTCATGGAAACTTCAGAAATAACAAATATTGTTTTATTAAGGATGACATGATATTGATCACTGGATGAGGAACTCAGGAGACTTGATGCCTTCAATTAGGTCATTGTCTCTTTCAGATTCACCTCTTTTACCTATAAAGGATTGTTGAAGTAGTGTGTGTGTGTGTGTGTGTGTGTGTGTGTGTGTGTGTGTGTGTGTAAGTGACCCCAGAAAGCAAAGTGCTGTCCTAGTTGAATCTGTCACCATGAAACACAAAGGAAGTCATCTACAGAAGTCAGCAGTCTCAACTTCTCTGTGTATTTAGATTATACAATTCAGTTCACAGTGTCTCAATATTCACCTTCACATCACCGACTTCAACCATCTTCTTTATTCACGAATTTCAATAAATATAGTAGCGACTAACCTGAATTTTATTTTTACCCCCATCCAAAATTCTGTTTCTCTTTAGACAGCATGGGTGACAAAAAGTGGGTGTGTCAGGCAAAGGTAAATCCTAGGTAGAGTCAGGTGAGTCACCTTTATCTGGAGTTGGATGTCCATGATAGGCTTGGAGGTGAATCTACTTTTAGCAAAGACAGAATGTTTTTGGAAATTCCAGATGGTCATTCTCAAGGATATTTAAGGCTCACCATGGAAATAATGTGGAAGCTGTCCAAACTAATCATGAAGAATGACAGTAACTACTCAAGACCATGTTAGTGACTGAGGTCTATTTTTTTGGTTGTCATTGCCATGGATAAATGATATCATTTGTATCTCTGATTGATTTCAGAAGCCAAATACATTTTTTCTATTATCTAAATAAATATTTATTCCCCAGTGTTCCACTTAGAGTGAAGAGTGAAACTCTGCATATAGACATAGGTCTTTGGTGAATCTTAATTCCTTCCACTTTTGTTTGTAACACACATGTTTAGAATAGTATATTAGATTCTTTAATAAACACAAATGCAGTCTCTCTGTTATATTCATAAAATGTTGCTCCATTAAAAATTCTTAATCACTAATATTTGCAAGACTATGAAAATGATTTAATAAAAATTTATCTACTTCCACAGATTCATCACATATTAAACTCATTTACTTTGGAAAACACTAAGGATATGTTTAAGACTTCTATACAGTAATCTACATACTAATTCTATTTGAAAGAAAAAATTGTTTCACTTCACCATTTGGAACACTTTAATCTGTTTATAACATTTGTGTACCTATGCATTAGCAAGTAGTACATAGAAGCTTTTATATTATAAAATTTTGTAATGTATGGCCTCACCTTATATTTTCATTCAATGAGTACCCTTTTCAAATGGTATTACAGGCACAGACAACTAGTTCACTACTTAAACTGAACTGATTAAATACACTTCACAAAAATATCCATTCTTCTCTCAATGTCTGTTTAGGCTGTTTCCCACATTCTGCTCTTGGGAACAAACACTCCAGCAAATACCCTTGCACATGAATGGTATGTTTTTTGTTTTTTGTTTTTTTTTTTTCAGCAGGTACCCAGAGGTTGAACCAGTGGGTTGTTTCTTTTATTACCAACACACTCTATAAAGTGTGTAGGATCCATTTTGTCATATTTGGTTCTATTTACATTTCTAGCCTTTTAAAAATTTACTTTTTATTATGAAAATTTTCTTAAATAAAACTGGAGCCTGCTCAACATAAACATAATAGCCAATGTCACCTGTTTTAACAGTCATTAATGATCAAAGCAAAGCTAACTATTTTTATTACAAGATTGCAAAGTGATGATATAATGCCACCATCATTTCAGTATTTGCCACCTAAATTTCTTCTCGAAAGAAATGTCCCTTATATGCTATTTGCCTTCTTCAAATTATAGTTTGGACAAACAGTGCAAATCAGATTGATAATTGCACCACACTTCCTCACACTGAAACTAAGAACCAAAGTAAAAGTTTATTTTTTTTCTTAAGAGGTTTCTGTCAGGCATTTTGATAATAGCCATGACAAGGTGACTAATATAGAATACTGGTAGCAGAGAAATGGGGTCATTGTTTGACTAAATCTGTCATTTTAGGCATTTGGAAATAGATTATGGGGGAAATTTGGAAGTGTTTAGAGGTATAAGCTAGAGCACCCCAGAAAACTGTAAACTCAGCTTTATGGGTGAACTTGATAGAATTTCACACTATACAGCAACAGACACATAGACGGTAAATAGTCAGCCTGTCTCAGATGGAAACAAGAATTCAATATGGAGAATTGCCCTAGAAACTATCTATACTGCATTTTGTTGAACTGTTTGCCTATGTTTGACCTATAAGCTGAAAAACTGTATGATGCTGAATTCTAAAGTAATAGACTAATAAGTTTTGTAAAGGAAATTTCAAGACAGGCTATAGCTTGATTGTCACTAGCTACTTTTAACCAGGTTTATAGTGGTAATTTGAAACAAATTTTAGAGAGGAAACATGTATACAACTGACTGCTACTCAGGGAAGGAGAGTTTGTAAAGTTTCATTCAAAGACAACAAATTTGTTAAGGAAATTAGTGCCATTAAAAAGAAGCTAGCCTCTTTGCATTGGAGCTATAGGAAAGGTCACTGAGGGCATTTCATGAGCTGGTGAGAACCTGCCTACCAAAGACTCCGGTATGTAAAACTCCAACCCCACTCAGCTTTCCTTTGAAAGAGTGCTCCGTTGTGTTCTACACAGAAATGGCACCCAGATTCAGCCACCCAGACACTAAGAAGAAACCAAAACTCTGGTTCAAGAAGGATCAGTTACTGATTAGCTGGCAGCAGAATTTGGCCTTGTCCACATAGTTATACCTGCAGATTTTTAAGGGTTGTAAAGTTATAGAGTATGTAACAGTGACCCCCTGAAAACCCTACAAGTAGAGGCACTGTAGAGCAGGGTCAAGCTCTCTACAGACTTCCCATGAAAAGACTCTGGATGAAGTTGTGAAGGTAAAGCCCAAGTTAAAATGGAGACTTGAAATATTGGACATAACAGAAATGTGTGCTGAGAAAAGCTGCAGGCACTAAATGGAAGCAGCCAAAGAGAGAAGCCATGTGGGCCATTAATGGTAGAGGCTGTAAGGGTGGAACTGTCTAACCCTTTGACACATATCATGACATTTTCCTCAGATGGTGGACAAGGAGGTACAGAAGTTAGTTGTTTCCCTGCTGAGAATACTTTTGCTGATCTCACCCTTCTGTGCCCCATTCCTCCTTCTTCAATGGAACTGTTTACTCTGTGACATTGTATATTGGAAGCAGGTAACTTCATTTTTTGATTTTTGAGAAGTTCACAGCTGAGAGATCATTTTTAATCTCAATAGAAATTCTGGAACTAGACTTTTGAGCAATGTTGGAAATGTTAAGACTTCGGGAACTGTTAGAGATTGAAAATCAAACATACAAAGCTAATTCTATAGCAACCTAGAATTTGGGGGAGAATCCTGGAATTCTTGGCTAAAACACTAACATGAATATTATATTTTTGTTTCCACAAAGATTTATTTCATCTTATTTTTTAAATAGAGGCATGATAATCACAAAATTAACTTTTGTGTCATCATCCCTCAAATCTGCAAAACAAAACAGAATAAAAAGAAAACATTATGCAACTATCATAATGCCAAGAGTATAGACACCATAATCTCCAAAATAGTCACAGTTGTTTTATAGCCTGCTGAGAAAGATTAAAGGAGGATATTTAAGTGGTATAAAAAAAGACTTCAACTTTTAGCTAAAATACAATACCTTGAGGGAAAACCAACTCTTATGCTGAAAACAACCAAATAAAATATTTTTCAAAAGCCACTTGCAGACATTGGGACGGTGTCATGACAACCAGAATCCAAGGGATCAATAAGTCAGATGAAGAGAACTTCAGTGGGAAGTAGATAAGCTTCAAGCTATTTTTACCCTCAGGATATTTCAAGATCCTTGATATAGAACAACAAATAAAGAATCCAAGTAGAAGAACAAAAAAGATGTGGGGGCAGGGTGATAAGAAGCCTTTTAATCAGGCTGTTGACAAGTACATTTGAATTTAAGTCTACCAAAGAAGTCAGGATTTAAGGATTCAAGATCCTGGAAGCAGTGAAGAAAATAAAGGTGGGGTCGAAAGAGTTTTATAAAATTACAGTCTACATTCAATTCCTTTCATCCCATTATAAAGTGATACCTAAAGGAAAGAAATGAAGTCCTAAGCAAGTACAGGCATAACAATGTGAATATGTTACACTCAGTAGAAACTTTGAAATTTGAGTTGGGATTAGCCTACGTGAATGTAGTTAATGCCTCTATAAACAGACTCCAGGGAATTATCTCACTTATTTTTTGTCACATGAAGATATATACAAAGACCTCATCTAAGAAATGGGTCATCGGTAAAACCCACCAAGCAGCACCCTCTTCTGAAACGTGTCCCTAGAATCATGAGAAATCAATGTGATTTGCAGTAGAAACTTAATGAAGATACTTCCTTAAACCACACAGAAATTCATCAAGATGTATTGTAGCACTACATGTAGGAGTCAAATTCACAAAGATCATAAAAAAAAAAAAAAAACAGGGAATGTCCTGAAGGCCTGGTGACTAGCAAATATACTTTATAGTGGGCATAAAAATAACCAATCATAAAGAGTTGTCATTCTAGCTTCATCAAAATTAACAACTCTCACTCGTCAAAAGATAGGCCCAATAAAATAAAGCATCAAGTCCAAGATACATAAAAAGTTATAATATATATTATCATGGGCTTGTTTTAATATCTAGACTTTTCAGTTCTCTTTATTAATTTATTTCATGGCCTTTGAAGTAAACTATTAATACATATGGTAACATGCATAGATTTTAATGATGATTGATATGTTTTGCATAAGTATGTAATATGCCATATACTCAACATAAAAATTAATTATAGAAATGATGATTAAGGGACTGAAGATATATAGTTCAACAGATCATACAAAGTTCTCTGATCTCCATGCATGTGCTGCAACGTGCAACAAATGCACACACACAAAACACACACACACACACTCACGAATACACATACACAGAATAAATAAATGTAAAAAGTTAAGTGATGATATTGTCAAACATAATTGCAGAACTAAAACTAAATGAGGGTTAAAACTGAGAATTCTAGGTCATAATGACTGTATGATCAGACAACATATATGAAAGTAAAAAGACATGAAAGTCCAATGGGAATTTGGTGGCAGGAGGAGGAGGCACTCATATGGATGGAGGGTGGATTGGAGAAGGAGAAGGGAGGGATGAGTGTGACCAGAATGTATTATATACTTGTAAGAATTTCTCAGAGAATACATTAATAGAAGCACATTCTAGTTTAAGCAATATTTCCTGACAATATTCCCACACCTTTGGATTAGTTAAATATCTCACATTGCTCTGTGACACCTGCACTTCTTCTTGTCATTAACCCTTCAGTGTGTAGTCTTTGGTTAGATATCACTTCCTGCCAAGAGCAAGGCCAAATCTGGTTTTCCCACTCCTGGGTTTCCTGTATTTGTCCTAGTACCTCACACATATAAGGTGCCTGAAAGTCATTATTGACTGAATGAGACATCATTGTTTCTCTTCCAGATTTGAAGACTTGCAGCCATTCTAACCCTCCTAGAAAAATTGATTGCATCCTGGGATCATAGAAGAACTCTTAGCTGTGCACATTAGAGGCAAACTAATATTCATTGTAGGAAATTGTCCCCAGTCCTGTTTCTATGGTTCAGATGTGCTTTATTCTCTCGGAGTCTGTGAGGTCTTTCAGGACCTCATTAAGAGATTATGGAACATTTTAGAGGAGGAGCCTCAAGGGAAATGATTACATCATAGGAGATGCTGCCTTAGTTAGGGGATGATGCTGGTCTTTGGAATGAATTGTCTCTTGAGAGTGAATTGATAGAGTAGCTGACACTAGGCATTTGTCCCATTCTATGATCTTCTGGATACCTTCCCCTTCCTCTCTTATATTGTGATGAAGTCAAGGACTTCACCCTAAGGAAGACAGATGGGGCCTCTCAATCTCGGACTTTGGGCTTTATAAACTGTGAGCTAAGCAAATCTCCTTTATTTTAAGTAACCAGCTTCAAGTATTTTGTTATAGTGACAGAAAACAAATTGGTATGACTACTGAAAAATATTTTTCCTTGTGTGATGAAGCATGTACACATTTGTGTACACATTAATTTGTGGGCAGGTGCCTGTGCGCATATGTGCACGCAAAGGGCAGAAATCAAGTTTAGGTACTGTTCCTGAAAAAGTATATATTCTTTTTTTAAACAGAGTCACTCCATGTCACTTACACCTTGTAAGCTAGGTGGTCAGCCAGTGAACTCTTTCTCCCTTAAGCTGTTCCTGCTGACAGAAAGTAACTAAAGCGGAGTATCCATCTTTAAGATGAAAACTCAGGGAAAAAAATGTTTCTTTTTGTTATTGATTTCTTCTAAATGGTTGTTTTTCTGTATCTTCAGCAGCATCACCCTCAAGACATGATCTAGTTTTGGTGGTAGCTGATTCTTCATATATCTCAAAGAAAATATGCATAGAAAGTGTTATTCAATAGCCCTGAGTCACTAAAGGTTTCCTGTGAGCCTTTGAAATGAAACTATAAATGTGTTTGGGATGAACCTGAATAAGTATTTATTATTTTTATGTTTTATTTTATTATTTATTTTGATACAAGGTCTTACATAGCCCAGGCTAGTCTTGATGCTTGTTATGTAGTAGAACATGACCTTGAACTCCTGATCCTTTTGTCTCTACCTTCCAAGTGATGGGATTACAGAAATGAACACAGCACACAGTTTACAGAGTGCTGGAGATTGAACCCATGGACTCATTCATGGTAGACAGGCACTTTACCAAATTAGTTATAGCCTCAACCCCTAGTTTTTTATTAGTCAATGTTAATAATAAACTTATTTCAATTTTGGTCTGCAACTTAGGTGCATTTTATTTCAATAGACAGTGTCTTAGTGGCCTGCATTTACTATGAAGCAAAGAAAAATTAAAAACAAATCTTCCCATATCGCTTCAGTCTGAAGCAATTTTGTAGCCTGGAAGCCACATAATAAAATTAACAACAGTAAGACGTGGCATTTTTTTTGTGTGTGTGTGCTTCTCTCTTCTCTTCACACTTCACAAACACGTCCTCTGTTCATGCTCTTAGGGCTCACTTCCCCTGTGCTGCTAGTGTTTTTCTAAATGGTATGCAGAACTGTGTAGACAGGGGGAACTGGATAAGTTTCTCTGGGTAGCTAGACATGTAACAACATGCAGATCCAGGAGCCTTAGGATGGTTATTCGTAGGCTGACCATGAACACTGAAGAAACAGAGAATAGATCCACAGAAGATGTATGAGACACAGATAGACCTCCAGTCTTTCTACACAGGATTTCAGTACTCCATGTGGTTCAGTACAAGAATTCCATATCTCACAGCCTGAGCTACCCAGTGTGACTTTTTCATATTCTTCATAATAAATCCCTCTCTCTCCTTTGCTTAGGCTGGCTAAACTTGGTGTCTATAACCTTCATCCACAGAGTTCTAATTAATGAGCCCGTGAGTTCTGTATACATGAGCCAAATCTATCCCATCGGTGCTTTTTTTACTTGTGTGCTCAGTCTGAAAACTGCCAATATTTTTGTTCAGAGTCTACTTTTACTAACATAGTCCCATGGTTTGCATCCCTTGTGAGCAGATAACACTTCATACTGGATGCTAAGGTGAACAGATGGAATGCAAATGACCTCATCTTTCTGTAGCTGGGGCCAAGCATGGACAAGTTGCCAAGTTGTGCCAAACAGGGCATCCTTCTCCATACACATCTCATACTGAGTAGCATTTTGTGCCCCCGCTTTCTGCAGATCCACAGACTTGCCATTCCACATGGCATACATAGAATAAGTTGGTGGTGATAAAGCATACTCACTGTTTCCAGAATAATCTTTCCTTGAAACTATGATAAGGAGTTTTATGTTGGGATATGGGCTTCCATGCATTCACCCACATTTTCATAATATTAATGTTACTACATACAATGAATGATAGTGACTCTGCTAGACATTGCAGCATATTCATTTAATTCTAATAACTCACTAAGTACAGGCATTGCTCTGTTTTATAGCAAATATGTGGATGTTAAGTAATCTCAAGACTAGTAGCTTGAAAATAGCAAGATTACTCAAACATTTGCTACAGACTGTTTATGTCTTCCCAAATATATGAATGATGAAGTCCTACCTTAATGTGATGTTAAGAAGTTAAGCAGGTAATTAGGTTATGAGGGTGGAGCCTCACAAATGGAATCAGTGTCCTTATGAAGCCCCAACTAAGATAAGATCTGACTCAGTAGTTATCCATCCACATAAATTGCCACATTATACTATTTTTTTGTTTAATGTGCCTACTTCCATTGTACTGGTGTTACATCAATAAATTCCTTTATGACATGCTCTATAGTTTATTCATTTTATTAAATTCAAGAACAAATAAATACATTATTGAAGTAGCAAGCATAGGAGTTTTTGAGTGATGAAAATAAATGATTTTATCCAGGAAGCAATATTTCAGTCCCATTTCTCTCTCTTATCAGAATGGCTTTGACCTTTCCAAGCCTGTTCATTATCTGCAAAGTGATATTATAAATGTGCCTATATTGGACCATTACAAATAATCTCATGAGCATGTTTCTAAATTAGTTTTCGACCATATGTATTGTTGACAAATGATCCCCAAATCTTAGGTTGGAGAAGGTGAATATGTCTCAATGACACAAGTTTCATTTAAAGTTGAAAGAATTATAAAAGGTGACCTGTATTCAAATTTGATTATCCTCTGCTTAAAGTCATAGTATAATCTGCTTATTGTCTCATTTTAAAACTCAAAAAATCTTGAATATTAAATTAGCTATCTCTGTGCCATTTGTATACTCAGTATGTCCTTTGTGAGAAAAAAAAAATACGAGAAGGATTTGTCGTAACTCCAATTTGCTGCCCTTGGTGGAAAGGAGATTGCATTCATCCTCATCTTTCTGGGGTCACTCCTGCTCCTTGTTCTTGAGCCAGTGGCCACTCCGGATGACCTCCCATTGTAGCATTCTCCTCCACAGGCAGAGGACTTAGTGAAAATGCTCCTGAATGTTATCTCTTCTATTTTACTTTTTCCTCATGTCACACAACTTCTCTAGTGTCTGTTTTAAATGTTTTGACAATAGAGTTTCAAATCCATAGCTCTTGTTGAGACCTTTATTTTGATGATTAAACTTAAATTTCCAAGTAGCCCATGAACACCTCCACTTGGGTGCCTTTACAGCATCTTCAATCAGTAACTCTGAAGTCCAACTCATAAATGTCTCTCTGTATCATTGCAGTCTATAAATTTCATCATAATTGTGTGCTACTTATCATCCAGGGTCAAATCGTGACAGACACATACTACTTTTATTTCCTTAGTTCATCTCCCTTAGCTGTTTTTCTGGTTCAAATGAATGAAACTCAGAAAGGAAAAAAAATGTGATACCTTAGATTCAAGTTTCATTCCAGTGGTATAATTAAAGCTTTTACCTTTAAAACTTAAAAACTTGATATGTAAACTCTGTTAACTAATCTTCTATAGTTAACCTTGTCCCGTAAAGCTTATAATTGATCCTGACATCCCACAGAAACCTTTACTGAACTTTGTGGTTAATAGAAAAAGTATCTAACATTGCATTAAAAACTGGGTACAAGCTGTAGTTTGTCTTCTTCCTGTAGCTCTAAGTTCATTCACTCCCTCGACCCTCACACCATTCCATGTGTGAGGATTTCACTTTCATCAGATTCCATGCTATGGCCCAGAAGTAAATGAACACTGTGTGCTCTTCACTTATGTTATTTTCAACATGTGACATAATCTCACTGTAGAGTGATTTATTCCGTTGAAGTAATTCATGAAAGTGAAGTCAAGGTTACAATGCCATTTAAAAGTCGTCCAAACTTCCCCTAGATACTACAGCATAGGAAGATCATCTTTCATGCATGGACATTTAAAATATCATGCAGGTCCTTTATTATGACACATGACACCCATATTGACTTATATTTATATCTCCTTTGTTGTACTTTAAGAGTAACTTGCTCTTATATATTGACTCTGAATATTGTCTAACATTATATCAAATACTTAAATGTTTAAGTTAACAGTTGAAACAAAAATTGATTATATAAATGACACAATCAATAGAATAAACTCCTGAGTAAATGTTTTAATCAAGTAGTAAATGCTTCCATAAAACTGCCTGTTTACTATGAAACAAAACTAAGAATTACAATAATGTTTTTTTAAAAAAAACCATGTATTATGTGATTTAGGGGAAGATCTGTAGTGGGTAAGAGGTCCTTGTGCACAAAGACAAGCATTGGTGAAGCCTGGAAAGTTGAACACACAGGCTTGTCTCTTCAATTGAAGATGTTTGCCTGTCTTTCTCCTGGAATGTTGGGAAAGGATGTAGTTTACTGCCTGATGATCTTTTGCTATCTGTATGGCCACACTTCACCCTATCCTTCAGAATATTATGTTTGTTTATTCAAGGCTTTCTCCGACTAAATCTTCAGCATTTCTTTTAGGCCATGAAACCCATCCCTGTGAGTGATGTCACTTGTACTTTACAACAGCCTAAGTAACTTCTATGTTATCTTAGGGCGAGGCCAATCCTGACTACCGTGGGCATTTTGTTTACCCCAGTCATTCTCCTTAGACCCTAAATCTTGAACACTGTTTCTGAGTCAACAGTACCCATTTTTAGGAAACAAGCCAGACACACTTTGTAAAGAATTTCAATGTAAACATGACTTAAGCTTTGTTATGCTCATGACACTCAGTTACTTGTCATCAGACAACCTTTCTTTCCAAAATTGTGCTGTGCTTAAATATGACTAAAATAAATGACCTAGAGTCAGACTCCAGAAGATTGTTTCAGCACCCGCTAACTAAGTCAGGCTGAACCAAGTTTCATTCTTACCTCACCTGTATCATTTTCCTGCCAGCCCTAAGCTTGCAGGAAACCCCACAAAAATAATTTCAGAATATCAAGACCTTTTCTCATGAGCCACAGTAGAGTCTATGTTCTTATCAGGACAGAGATGCTTCTACCACTCACCCTGATGTCTGTTTGCTCACTGTCAGGTTTCTCTTCATCATCGAAGTAGGGCAAGAAACCAAATGCTGACCCAGGGGATAATGACTAAAGCAAAGTTTTAATGACCTGTACCTGAAGGCAAATATGTAAACTAGAAGGAAGCTATTGAATTTTCATTTCTGTTGCTATGATAAAATACCCCGACAAAAGCAGCTCAGAGGTGAAAGGGCTGATTTCAGCCCTCAGTTCCAAGTTATATCTCATCATGGCACGGAGGTCATAGCAGCAGGAGCTCAAGCCAGTTGGGCACATCATATCCCTAATTTGGAACAGAATGTAATGAATACATATATGCCTTTACTCCTCATCCAGGGCCTAGCCCATGAAATGGTGCTGTCCACACTCAGAGTGGGTTATCTCACCTCATTTTACCCAGTCAAGGAAATCTTTCACATTCCAACCCAATTAAGACAACCCCTCACAGGGAAATGTCCTCCAGGGAGTTTATATGTTGTGTCAAGTTGTCAATCAAAGCTAGCCATCACAGTAGTGAAAAGAGGGATATTCTCATAGCACCATCCATGCAGTACTTCAATTGGTTCTCGGATTTAGAAAAACCAAACACCAAAAACAAACAAAAGACATGAAAATTTTTGGAAAACATTGCAGCAACATAATAATCAGCTCATACAAGAAAGTGTGCATTAATATTACTCATGTATAAACTCCATATTTTTCTTGTGGTTATAGTTCACTTTTATGCCCAATTATAAATGCATAAGCCCAGAGGAGTGTATTGTTAACTTTTCAGCTCTAAGAACTGCCAGACTGACCTTCATTTTATCTTTAGTTAGAGTGTTATGTGCTAGCTAGTTTTATATTAACTTGACACGATAGTATAGTCATCAGAGAGGAGGGAACTTCAATTGAGAAAATGCCTTCAAAAAAAAAATCTGGCTGTATGCAAACCTGTTGGGCATTTTCTTAATCAGTGATTGATGGGAGAGGGCCCATCCCAGTCTTGGTGGGCCCACCCCTGGGCTGATGGTCCTGGGTTCTGTAAGGAAGCAGGCTGAGTAAGCCATGTGGAGCAAACCAGTAAGCAGCACCTCTCCAAGGCCTCCAGATTCCTGCCCTGCTTGAATTCCTGCCCTGACTTCCTCCAATGATGAATAACAACAGAGGGTAAGCCAAATAAACCCCTTCCTCCCTAGGTGGCTTTGGTCACTATTTCATCACAATAGTAACCCTACCTAGGATAATTCATTAATTTCAGTGTATTTAGAAAATAACTCGAAATGCTAGTTTGACAGTGCTATTAGCATAATTGTTTTTAAATAAGTATACCATTTACCTAGTTGTTTTACTCCTTTAGTTAAGTAATGTCAAATCATTTTTGCTTTAAGGGGAAATCATACCTAATTTGTGTTTAAATGATGACTTTGAAGTACACTGCCAAAAAAGAGAAAACTTCTGATATCTTTATACTATCTTAGGATCAAATACTTTCTGACTAAATAAATCTGCAGGACAGCTAAGGAAAACAGAGATATAAAAGGCAAATACACTTTAGTTGGCCTTTTAAAGTTAGGTTATGCTTCAAAGACTTGGAACAAAAACAAAGATAAAAAGGACATGGGACTAAAAAGCTAAACCCAAAATGTAAAATGTATCTGTTAAACCTCTCCTAAGTTTTCTTCCAGAAAATGCATAGCAGGCATGCCAAATGTCATTTCTATCAGACATTTTACTATGACTAAAATTAAAAGTATTTAAATGAACTTGGCAAAAATCAACCATGAGCCATGATCTCTCATGTATTTGCAAGAACAGGCTGCTAATAGAATGTCTCTGGACTTGTGACCCCCAAAACAATTATAGACCAGGTGGAAGCTGTTCATTATGGTGTCTGAACAGACTGCTGAGCACCCTCAGCACACCATAAATGTAGGAACTGCATGTTCAGAACGGCAGTAAACTCACAGGGTGACACATTAGCTAGAATTTTCAACCCCTTGCTTTAGTTGCAGAACTCTGCCAGGTTTTTGTTGCTGCAGAATATATTAGACTGTTTATGGTTTTGTAACTTTGGAGACAAACCAAGGAAAAATGGCAATAAAAAAGGCAAAAACATAGGCACTGAGGTTATTGTTATAGTTTAAAATTACAGTCTTGTGGAGAGTTACAACAGAAACAAGAGGAGAATAAATGAGAAAATAATCAAATTATTGTTTTCCTCCAGAAACGTAGCCCCAGATACCAACTGTGGGTCAGCTCATTTGCATGGAACATACTGAAGAAGCTACAAATTGTGCTAAGAAAGCTGTGAGTTATCATTATTAATTGGAACTAAATTCATCAACATAGCCCTCTGATAATGCTTGATAATTTGTAGCTAATAGTTTGCCTGTGAAAGTAACTCTTCCAGGACAACCAAATCAGCCTAGATTATATCAAACTCTCCTCAATGAAAAACCCCAAATGAAATTAATTTCTAAATTTATGAATGAGAAAGGAGTCTTCTCAAATTATAGGGAAAGCAGTTTGGGTACAGGAGTCTGGTCCAAATGTACAGAGATTCTGGTGGCTCAGAAAGTGCCAGGCACCACTCAAATAATGTCAAGGAGCCCTTTTGCACCCCAGCAGCAAGCACAAGACTCATTACTTACAGTTCTCTTGGACAGTATTCCCATCCATCCACAGGAAGTCACATTCCTGGACATCTCAATCCCATAGATTCTCAGAATAATAACTCTGAGAAATGATGCAAAACCAAAAATCATGGAATTGTCTTAAGTAATAAAATACATGGAGGTAGATGGTATCAAATCCTTATGACTTACTGCCTGTGAATACTCCAGTGTAAAGTGCCCTCCCGGTGTGTGTATCTGTGTCTCTGTATGCGTATGTGTATGTCTGTCTGCACATGTGAATGTGAGTATGTGAGTGTGTTTGGCATGTGCACAGGTGTATAAGAGGGAACTCGTGCCTGTGAGAGCATGTGGGGACCAAAAGAGTGGAGAAGGATGTTTGGTGTCCTGCTCTGGTACTCCATACATTATGCCCTTGTTGGAATCTCTCACTGAAGCTGGAGCTGGGCTGGCACGTGGAAAGTGGTATCGATCCTCCTTTACTTATCCCTCTCTCCATCCTCCAGTGCTGGAGTTACAGGTGCTAAGTCATTGGTGGATTTTTAACTCAGCCATCATGCTTGTGCAACAAGTGCTCTTACCCACCGAGCTACTTCCCTAGCTCCAAGGGTATCTCATTTCCTGATAATTTTCTTACTCTCACCTCTTAGTGAAAATTGCTATGATGATATTTCACAGCAGTCTGTTGGGGCTAATGGTCTTCTTTTTTGCTCATGTAATAGACCTGCAGTTTTGTTGTCATGCTAAGAACTATCTGGAAGTCGCTATTGATGGGACACTGGCTAGCAGAAAAATCATGACAAGTGGAAAAATAGTACTAGGCACCTTTTATGACCAACAGCTTTTAAAGGACTTGAAATGAGAAATAAGCATGAATTGTTGGCTCTGTTCTAATGCTGTTAAGTGTTAGGTATGTTTTCATTTGAATTAATTTCAATTCTCCCTGCCTCTAAATTCTGCATCACAGATACAGATTATGAATTCTGTAAGATGTCCATATGTGGCTTTAAAAATACAGAACTTAGAGTTTTAGATATATGTTAAGGAAACTTATACCAATTTAAGACAGGCAAAAACAGGCTAACGGATTTACACTTAAAAGTTATATAAATTTATAGCAACTTCATGTCCTTAGCTACAGGGGAGGAAAATGACATCCTATTACCTGCCAGTTGACTTAAGTGGATGTAGTAGTTGTAAAATACCATACCATATATGATGCAACTGTTGGCATTAACATTAATTTTTAAGAGCCATCTCAAAGAGCAAACTTAATCCTGCTAATGGTACATCCATGTCATTAAAATTTTTGGGTTTTTTTTTTTTTTGTCTTTTTGGTTGGATTTTGCTCATTTGTTTTTCAAGATAGAATTTCTCTGTGTTACCCTGAAACTCTAATGTAGACCTGTCTGGCCTCAAACTCACAGAGATCCACCTGCCTCTGCCTCCTGAGTGCTGGGATTAAAGGTGTAAATCACCACTACCCTGCCCATGTCATTTTTTTAAAATTATAAATCCCTCATGAAATGTGTTTTCGTAAGTCTCAGAAAGATGGTATATTTAACAGAATCGGGATAACCTGGAAAAATATTTACATGGAAACTTCATTACCCAGAATTACCAGAATGCAAACCATTTGGACTTTGATGTTCAAGTTTAGGGCTCCTTATTCACTCGACTATAAAAACCAATCTGATCATGACAATGAAGAAGAGACACCCCAATTCACGTGTAACACTGTGGAACATGTTCATTACAATATGTGTTAAGGTTTAATAAATAAGGGATAAGGCAGCTTGCTTTAGGGACATCATAACAGGACATGCTCGACGCTCCACTGCGAACCAATTTTGAAGTGGCACTCTCTCGTGGGAGCTTAGCATCTTATTCTCCACCCCAGACTGCTAAAAGCGCGGTTTCAGAATAAAAATAAAGCGGACGCTGTCATTAACCTCGGCCTAAACTTTCACTTAGAACTGGAATTCACCTCTCTGACCCCGGAACAGACTATATTGACACTACACAGTCTGGGAACCTACGTAACAGGAAAGATGCTTCTGACAGAACTGCAATTTGAACAGGAAAAATATATATATATATACTTTGGTCAGCATTGCTCCACGACTCTTCCTGTTTCAAAGCAATGAAAAGCATTGCACTTTTACGTTTATAATCCTATTCCAATGGTGAGATCTGAAAAACTTTCAGGAAGTGAGGGAAAAAACAATAAACAGAGATCGGCTAAAAAGGGAGGGAATGAGGCAGGAGAGAGAGAGACAGACAGAGAGAGAGAGAGAGAGAGAGAGAGAGAGAGAGAGAGAGAGAGAGAGAGAGAGAGAGACAGAGAGAGAGAGAGAGAGAGAGAGAGAGAGAGAGAGAGAGAGAGAGAGAGAACCCCACATAGGACAACTCACTTGGTATTCCCTGCCCCCGGCTTCTTTCTCCGGAAAATGTTGAGGAAGGTGTTGGAGCGGCAGGGCAGCTTGCCATCACCAACGTGCATGCGGACTACATCAGAGGTGGTGAAGGCACTGCGGACATTCCTCTCGGGCTTGGCAATAATGATGTACATCTTGGGAGTGAACATGCACCCCAGGGCCACGGTCACACTGAGGCTCACTGCGAAGCAGGTAGTAATGATTTTGTAGTTGCTCCCAAAGTAAATGGGCACGAAAGCCAGCCAGATGATGCAAGTAGTGTACATGGTGAAGGCGATGTATTTAGCCTCATTGAAGTTGGCGGGCACGTTGCGGGTCTTGAAGGCATAGTAGGTACAGCTCATGATGAGGAGCCCATTATAGCCCACGGGGGCCACTACACCCAGGTTGCTGGTATTGCAGATAAGGTAGACTTCCTTGATACTCGGGTAGGACAAAATGGGCATGGGAGGCTCCATGATGATCAAGGTCACCACTAGTGTCAGCTGGACACTTATGAGAATGGAGGCAATGATCACCTGGGCCCAAGCGCTCATGAACCTAGGTTTCCGGGTACAGATCTTTTTCTTGCTGCCGGCCAGGATGCGTGCAATACGATTGGTTTTGGTGACTAACGCAGAGTAGCACATGGCGGAAGAGAGGCCGACCAGGAGGCGCTGGAGGTAGCAGGATGTGGTGGTAGGTTTGGCGATAAGGGTGAAAGGGCACACATAGCCCAGGAAGATGCCAGCCAGAATGATATAGCAGAGCTCTCTGCTGGAGGATTTGACCACAGGTGTGTCCCGGTACAGCACAAAGATGAGGGTGACAAACAGAGTCACGAGGATGCCCAGGCAAGAAAAGGCAATGGCTATGATAGATTCTATGTCACTCCACTCGAGGTAACGGACGGGAATGGGCTGACAGCCTGCAAGGAGAAAAATGATTTTAATCTGAGTCTTGGATTTTTGTTGAGCAGTTACACCGGTTCTTGCCAGTTACTGGAGGCATAGCTATAGCCACATCCTTCATGATTTGCGTGGTTACAAAATGCCTCCATGTTACTCAGAGGTACTCCATTGCCTTCCCGATAACCGTATCTCCAAACTTAATCTCATTACAGCCTGCTGTGACTTATTTGAACAGTACCTTTTCCTTCAGCTTCAGCATAGTAAGTGGTTGTCTTACTTACCTCGGTGCCTCGGTGAAATTTAATTCTACATTTTTTTAAAAAAGAAAAGAAGTAAAAATAACATGGGGATAACCAAAGGGAATATGCTGATAAGAAAGAAACTAAGAATTATTTTTATTTATGCAGCCCTTGTCCATAAGCATGTAGGGCTCATAGACAAATTTTTTGAATTTTGTAGAAAAATTCACATTATCTTGTTTATCACATATTTTTGTATTACTTGAACTTCCATGTGTACTCTGAGTCTGGCAGTTGGGCATTTGAGTTAATAGCCCCTGATAAACATATCAAAGAGTGAACGCTCTCTCCACTCATCTCTGTGGGTATTGCATTTCTAAGGAATTACTCAGGAGATAATTCCTTCTCCACAATCTATTTTGTTCTAGACCAGTATTTTCCCACACTGATATGCTGGGATTACTTTAATGAATCTAGAGAGAGAGTCTCTGTTTTATAGCCCTAAAAGAGGACCCCCCCAAAGGGACCAGAAGAACCAATTTTACCTCTGTTCAGTCCTTCAGCACCAACCCACCTCAGTGGACATGTTTTTGCCCACCAACCATTGAGTGTTAGCTGTCTCTTCTGATGACCAACCAGCTGGGAAATGCTCACATCAACACAGGAGTGTCAATCAATCAACTACACTCTCACATGACTGATATTGGGGTTCAAACATTAAGCTGATGATCAAAAAAGCAAAGTAGGAGGTTACAAGCTCTTACCGCTACCTCAGGCTGAATGGGCTGATCCTGCTGCCTCTCCTCAGTGTGGCTGGAGAATGAATGCCTAATACTGACTGTTGCTCCTATCTTATATATCTCTCAGAGTCCTGGGATTAAAGGTGTGAGCTATAATTCTCTTTTAGACTGATTCAGTCTTGTGTAGATCTGGGTGGCCTTGGATTACAGAGATCCTTCTACCTCTTAAACCCTCCTCCTAGGATTAAAGGTGTGTAGCACCACCTCCTAGCTTCTGGCTGCTGGAATTAAAGGTGTGTGCCTGGTTTCTATAGCTTGTGACTTTGCTTTTCTGAATCCTCAGGCAAGCTTTATTAAATCATAAATAATATATCACTACAAATGGCTGTCATAGAAGTTGATGCATAGTAAAGAAAATATTATGAAAACTATGAAGTGTGTTAGTTTTCACAGATTATCATGTGATTTGAAAAGAATATTCTGAGAAAAAGTCCTTACCAAGAATCTCACATAAAACAAAATCATTTTTTCATAATAGGAAATCCACAAAAAAGTTTAAGGTTTCAGTAGTCATAGATACACAAAAATGAGCAAGAGCACATTCATGAAAAAAAATCCCAGATTATTGTGTAAGATTCATAGTGAAAATCCTGGAGATTATCACTATAGCATAAAGGTAATCTAGTATAGGCTCCCTGCTGAGTCCTAGATAAACTCCTCAGGAAGAAATCAAATCATTTATTAGGAGAGACAAATTGGCCATAAGATTAAAATGAAATTCTATTTCCAAGATAGTTGAGATGTAACCAGTTCATGCTTACTTTATAATTTACATTAATGTGAAAATTGTGAAAGCTGGACACTGAAATTTTTATAAAAAAAATAGCATTTGAGACTTTCTAACTGAATGCTAACATACAGCCACTTCCTCTATCATTTAAAAATATGAATTATCTTAAATTATGTGTTTTTCAGAGAAGACTGATGTATTCTATTGTTGAATATTACTCTAAATAGGCAAAGATTGTTATATTTGTTTATGACTGGTCTAATAAAAAGCTGAACAGCCAATAGCTAGGCAGTAGAGGGATAGATGGGGCTGGTGGGCAGAGAGAAGGAGAGAAGAGAGAATGAGGGAGAAAGACATGGAGACACTTGAGGCCAGCAAGCCAGGCAGCCACCAGACAGACAGACACAGAATAGGACATGCAGAATGAAAAAAAAAAAAGGTAAAAATCCCAAGACAAAATGAGATGAAGAGAAACAAGTTAAAATGAGTTATAAGAGCTGGTGGGACAAGCATAAGAAAAGGCCAAGCATGTATAGCTAATAATAAGTCTCCGTGTCATGATTTGGGAGATGGTTGGTGGCCCAAAAGAAAGCCTAATCAGCATTCCCTGTTAATATGATAAAATCCTTATAGCAGTAAAAATATGATTAACTTTTTGTGTTTATCTGGAGCATTCTAATATATGATTCAATGGTATGAGGAAACATTCATCACAATGCTTACTCATGAATTTACACTTCATCACACTGTCTTCATCATTCTCAACCGTCTGGGAAGTATAACAGAACCTTAACATTATTGAATATTTAAATGATTAGCCAAATTAAAAAACCCAGCTGTGGCAAGCCTAGAAGCAAAATTCCCATCTTGGTAAGTTTCTAAACCAAAATCCTCAGAGCAAACTACATTGCAATATTATCGCTAGTGGTATCACTCTTAGAGGGTAACCAACTGCTGCTCTCTGATTGGATTTGAGACAAGCTCCACTATACATCATCCATGTCTGATACTGAAATATGGTCAAAACCCATGGCTGGGGAAGGCAAAGTCTCTAGAGGGCATCCTGTCATGATTGCAAAGCTAAATTAACACAGGGTCAAGCCACCATCTGAATATTTATGCCTATACCTATAGACAGGCACTAGTCTCAGCTTTGACAGCAGTGAGTGAGGAGACTTGTGGCTGCTCAAGGTGCTGAGAATAAGTGACAGTTGAAGACTCAACCCTAAACAAGTCATTTATACCACCCCACTAAAGTTTGGTGAGTGTGGTAGAAAAGAGGGTAGGATGAATTCAAGAGTTACAATATACAGAAAAGAGCTGTGAAATGCCCTTGTTGATAGAGTGACCACACATGTGAACATATGCAATAGCAGTGGCTTCCTGCCCTGGGCCTGCGCAAAAGTGACCTTTTCAGCAGTTAGTCGTGGGAGGTGAGGATCGTGGAGTCCAACCTTCTCTACTGACATCTTAGCTAAGAATAGATGCTTCTTAGAAGAGGGAGAATCATGGTCTAAACTTGATACCCACTGTGAGCCCAACCAGGCTCCAATGAATAGTTTCAAACCCATAGCCACACACATACACACACACACACACACACACACACACACACACACACACACACACACAGAGCTCTGGTTAAGCTCAATGGATCACAAAACAAGCAAACAAACAAAAGAGAATGTGAGAAGGAGATTTGTAGGAGGGTGGACAGTGCCAGGGAAGGGTTGAGGGAGGGTGAGAGCTACTAGACAGCATTATGTACACATATGAAACTGTCAATTGAACAACTTTAGCACAATTTCTAAAGATTATTGTACATGTCATATTTTAATATACTCTACTTGTTCATATATGGTTTTCTTTACTGATTTGAAGTTATGCAAATATGACTCTATCTTTGCTGTTTCTCTTACCCATAATAGGAGTCTGTTACTAAGGTTTTTCTAGCCACTTAGCATGTCTAACTCAGTAACTTAATGATAGCCAGGGATTCTATTAGTTTAGATCACTTGAGAAACAATATGCAGGCAAGTCACACTCACTTTTCTAATACATTTCATACAGGCAAGCAAGGATTGCCTGAGTTCACATATCTGAAAAAATTCAGAAGCTCACAAAACACGTTCATGTAATGTTTTCATTTAAAAGCAGAATGCATACTTCAGCAGAAAACAGACAGCATGTCAGCGCCACCAAATCAAGAGAGATCCAGGTGCAAGCTCTTATTCATCCACAGATACATTCCATTCATAGTGTGCACTGCTGAGATCTGTCTGATGAACACCAGCTTTGAGACAGCTCTAGGCAGAAAAATCAGCCAGCCCTTTCTGTTGGTTTCATTTGCTGTCACCAGGGAAATTTCAAAGTTTTCCTCTTACAAATCCCATCACCTATAACACTGTCAAAAGTCAAAGACCAATTGAAGCATCTCCACATGACGAAAAATGGAGCTGCACAACATCCTGAACAGTACACCACATATACATAAAGGGCAATGTCTTTGGACTAGCAAAAGACCAGGCATTCTGGTGCAGTAATGGGGCAGTTTATCATAGCAAAAACCCAAGCCCAGGTTTGCTTCTCTACTGTGATCGCTTTCACTAACAGCAAGATGCTAGACTGTTTCCATATGAAGAAGTCAGGTTCTTCGATGTCAGTCAGACCCAGGCAAGCCCTAGTCACCTGGAAATTAGGACTAATTGATGCCTTGAATAAGGTTCTTAAAGACTGGCATTTCCCTCCTCCTTCCCTCCCTGATTCAGACATCCTAAAATTGAGAAGCATTAGATTTTCCATCTTGAGGAAATTGACTCGAATGCCCAAATTGGTCATACAAGTAATGTTAGTGAGATTATATTCCTGTTTTGAGTTCTCAACATTATGAAAATCCTGGGTGAGGGTACCTCAAGGCAGGAAGATGGGCTATATCCCACAATGGACGGCGAGTAGTGATCCACACATACCTGACCCCCACTTGCAAAAAAAAAAAAAAAAAAAAAAAAAAGACTTACAAAGAGTTGTTTGGACAACATCCAGAACTCTGAAAACAGGGCAGCTGGGCAACTGTCCATGGCTAGTCATTCAGAGAACGACAGGCTTTATACAAGTTAGCCTTCCATCAGGCAATAGATTACTCAGCAAACTCAGACAAGTGGTAATAACTCTAATCCAAGGACCAGAAGCCATTTCTCATCTGTGAACCAGATATTTCATCATTTATAATATCCAAAAGCATTAGGAGGCTAAAATGGAATATCATATTTCTTTCTAAGTAGGTCAAGTCACACTTAACATGGATCAAGAAACAGAGGTGATAATTATTTTACCCTAATTATTTTAGGGGAATTCGTAACATTTATAACACTATTTCATGATAACATTCCAAAATGCTTTCCTCAATGTATTCCATAATATCAGTTACCTACAAAGTGAATTTCTACTTAAAATTCAATGTACAGCTCAAATGTACAGTTCATTCTATGTAGGCTTTTTCCTTCCAAGGAACAAACATTGCTTCTTGCCCTGTGTTCATATGACACTGTGCATAGGGCCGTGCTATGGGATTTAGTTCACTATTTACATATCTAGTCTCATGTGGTGGTTCTTGTGTGATTGCCTCAGTTTCTTAAAAAGAACTCTGGGAACAAAATGGTTGGTACGGTCTATTGGAGAATTAGATAGATAGATAGATAGATAGATAGATAGATAGATAGATAGATAGATAATAGTGTGGAGGTCACAGTGATGGGCAAAATGGAGAAAATATATCTAGTTAATTTTTTCTGCTTTCTAATGACAGATTAGAGCAAATAAACATTATTGGTCCAAATAAACTTTAAATTGGTCCATGAATTATTAAATCACTGTCCAGTCCTATATCATCATGAGAAAGAAACATATTTATGAATCCTAGGAATTAAAGCATGAAATTTATGTGCAGAATTAAAATGTACATACCCCAGAAGAAAATACAAAAGCCCAATAGCTTCCAAATTCACCTCCTCTGAGAATTCACCAATGTCTTTTCAGACCCAGAAAAAAAAAACATGCTAATAAAAATTTAAATCACTTATGAATATTTGTTTACACTAATGAGAATCTTTGCCATCTATGTAGACAATAACTATCTCTAAGGGTGATTTCAGTACAGTTTTACAAACCTTATCTTCAGCAACAGCAATCATTTCTCAGAGAAAAATTACTTTTCATTTTAACAGAAATTTTACAATAAAAGAAAAAACCCATCAAAACAAAACACCCACTAAAAGGCACTGCCCTTACTCTTCTAAATATTTCTTCTGATTTTTTGTATTCTCTACCAGCGGGTTCTTTTTTTCCTTTTCACAACTACTGCTACCATGGCAACACTAAAAACACATTGCCATGTGCTGTGCCCTTGCTCTGTGCTTGACATGGCACCAAGTAAGTGGCAAATGGGACCTAATTTTCTGCACATACGTGAAACTAATGGAAATGCTGAGACAATAGGTGTCATTAACACATAAGCATAAATAAGTATGAGAGATATATGCTCTGAAGATACTGAGAGTAATATTTGCAAAATAGCCTGTGTATATAATAGAAAAGTAGCTGACTGGTGGGGAGAGAGGCAGCATGAGCTGCTACTTGGCTCGACTCATTTGAATGTTAAGGTAGCCTTTATATGCACCCTAGGTCACATTAACACAGCCAATCTTTAGAAAAGTAATTGTGCTGGCATTCATCTAATTTATGGTCATGGAGATTTTTTCCATCCTTTGTCAAGATGAAGTCCTGAAGAAGCCCTAATTAATAGGAAGAATCATTTGACAGTAAGTAGATAATACTCTCATAGTGGAAGAATCCAAGGAATTGAATGAGTGACTAGGTTCCATTGTGACAGCTGGGTATGGTGGTATATCCCTATAATCTATGGGAGGGAGAACTCATGTGGGAGGCTGAGGTGGGAGGGTCTTTATTTTTAAGGCCAGCCTGGGCTACATAGAGTTCTACAAGGGAAGTACAACATTATTTGGTCCCAAAGAACTATCAGAAGGTATCACAATATACTAGATCTTTCTCTTTTTTAATGTATGTTTTTAAATTTCAGTGTGTGCTCACTCGTGTACACCATGAGGTTCAGGTGAAGGTGCAAAGACAACTTGCAGGAGTCTTTCCTTTCCTTTCCCAGGGATTGAACTCAGATCAACCGGTTTATGAGCAGTCACCTTAACCTACTGGGGCACCTTGGCAGTCCTTTAATACATTTTCAGGTTTAAATAGAAGTTCTTTTTCATGTGAAAACAGAACAGTAGGGAAGGCTGGGGGAATCTTAAAAGAATGCAAAGAAGGAAACCAGTTCTCCTCTCTCAAAGCTCGAACCTCTGACTTCTTAGAACAACCCAGGAAAGGCTTCTGCACTGGTTCTCTTCCTGGTCAGCCAGATCTCACTCAAATAGCTCAAAGGGAAGAATGGGTGCTAGGTCAACTCCAGCTCTCAAATACAATGGCTCTTTGAGGAACAGACTTGTGAGAGAAAAGAGGCTGAACAGGAAGCCCCTGCGCTGTGGAGGAGGAGAAAACTGGAGAGAAACATGTTAGTGACAGGGGAGGCCTGAGTCCAAAGGAGACTGGAAAACCACTTGAAAGCCATCCAGGGCATGCAACTTTCAGGTAGGTGACATAGCTGTTGGGCCCAGCAGGGAGATGTATAGATTCATGAGGTAGCTTCCCTATTGACAACTGCATTGATCTTCTAATTCTCTAAATGGAACACAGTATAACACAGCCATTATGTCCAAGGCACCAGGCTCTGAGCATGAGAGCAGTGTTTCTCAATGGGTAGGATTAGAAGTATGCTTAAGGCACTGATGCAGTTTAATTATCTTCTATCTGACAAGTAATAAAGTTGGGGTTCACAGTTGTCAAGTAATTAGCCTATGCTTCCACCTAAGTTGGTGAGAGAGAAAAAAAAAAAAGAGACTCAAGATTTGCTTGTATGTTCTGTAATTCCAGGTGGGTAGAACAAAACTAGTCCCTCACCCTTTGGGCTTTCTCTTCCCTTTGATGACTGCCTCCAATGATGCACATAAGCTTCTTAAATTGATATTATCTGTTTTGTCCATTTCTGCTTTGGTTGTCAGTGCTTTGGGGAAATGATCCCAAAATTCTTAGCCTGTACCAACCAGTGCATTGAAGTGTCTTTTCACCAGTGCTTTCTTCTAGAAATTTCGTTGTATCAGATCTCACACTTAGGACTTTGATCCACTGTGGGTCATTTCTACTCCAAATGAATGATAGAGTCAGTAGAGTTTCAATCTTTTCAGCACCAGTTAGTAAAAAGTCATCCTTTCTCTAACGTGTGTTCTTTAAATTTTGTTTTCTTTTTCAGTGCTCTCTTGACCCAGGAAGCCCTAAAAAAGTCATTCATAACAAATACTCACATGCACCTTAAGGACATCCATGAAACAAGGCCATCAAGGGTATGCATATCTCAGAAGAAAGCAAATGTTTGAAGGATGTCATTTTAAAGAAGCAATGTGTGCTGCTCCATCTGTGTAATATGGAGTCAGTGGGTATGCCCAGCTCAAAGAGCAGGGCTGGACACAGGTGCAGTGTCCCACATTATTCTGAATCCTGGCTTGCACATGCTTAAGGATGGTGAGAGTAATAGCAAGCAGGAGTTTGGGTGTGGGTCCTCTAGGCATTGAACATATCCAGGTGAAGAAAACACACAGGATCCTCTACTAAGCGTAAGGAACACATGGTGGATTGACCCATGCAGGACCTCTTTCCTACCACATTGAGATGATTCTCACTGACCAGGAATATATTGTTCCTAAGCCAGAAACAGAAGCTGCAAAGAAGAAAAGGATACCTGGGAAGATGCTTCAGAAACAAAAATTTCAGGCCCAGTGTAACACAAAATATAAAAGACCTGGACACTGATATTGGGGTTCAAACTTCAAGCTGAAGATCAGACAAGCAAAGCAGCTGGGCACTAGCTCTCACTTTGCCTCATACTGAAGGGCTATCCTGGCTCCACCAAACCTCAGACTGTAACCTCTCCTCCATGTGGCTGGAGAATTCTGAGACTCCAATGTCTTCCTATCCTCAGTGTGGCTAGAGAATGAATCCCTGACATAGACTGCTGATATAGACCCCTATAGTGCTGGGATTAAAGGCGGGTGATCTGAGGTACTAAGATGATCTTTGTGTGAGCTTTTTCTCTTTAGGACTGAATCACTCTTGTGTAGATCTGGCCTTGGACTCACAGAGATCCGTCTACCTCTTAAGCCTGAGTCCTAGGGTTAAAGGTGTGTACCACCACCTCCTAGCTTCTGGCTGCTGGGATTAAAGGTGTGTGCCTGGCTTGTGGCTGACTTTGCTGTCTGAATCCTTAGGCAAGCTTTAATAAATCATAAATAATATATCACCACATGCCAGAATAAACATAACATAAAATAAGTACAAATAAAAGTTATAAAACCATTATTTTATAATTCCCTGTCTCTTTGATCAAAATGTCCTTAATTTTCCTCTTATTTCCTTCTCCTTCCTCAGCTACCTCTTTTGATGTAGTGTGGTGTGTGTGACCTACTGCATTTAATTAAGTTTGCATGCATGAGCATGGGCATTTATTGTGTCCTAATATACTAGGTCCCACTCCAGAGCTAGAGATGGGAGTCTGAAAGTGAGTATGTATTGGATAACTTTTAGATATATCAGAACTTTCAAGCTAGCTTTTAGCTAGAGAATTAAGAAAAAAGAAGAAAGATTGAGTGTGGTTAGTGCAGTCAGTACCCTCAAAAATACCATATTCCAGCCAGGTGGTGGTGGCCCATGACTTTAATCCCAGCACTCAGGAAGCAGAGGCAGGCAGATCTCTGAGTTTGAGGCCAGCCTGGTCTACAGGGTGAGTTCCAGGACATCCAAGACTGTTACACAGAGAAACCCTGTCTCAAAAAGAAAACAAACAAAAAGTACCATATTCTGATCTAACAGAAATGGCACATTCCCATCTAATTTACTTTCTTTGAAAGGAATCTTTATACCGGATGATTTCTGATACTCATTTAGACTCAACTCTAACAGGGCTAACATTTCACAAGGTTGTGCCATTTAAGTGTAATTTTAGCTATGTGACCTAGTTCTACTTATCTAACCATTTTTAAAACTATATTTGGAGAAAACCATGAGCTTTACTTTCATAGTTTTCTTTAGATTGAAGCAAAAAACAATCAACTCGCAGCAGCAGCATTGCCTTTCCTGAAGACTTCCAAAGGCATCCAGGGAGACTTGGGACCAGGAGCTACTGGACCTTGTGCACACAGCTTTGTGCCTTTGGGTTTCTTCTACTTCCTCTAAGATGAAGGCTTAGTGCAGCAAGTCTATGTTTATCCACAGGCCAAGGTTCCTATGACTCTAGACTTTAAAATTTATGTGAAGTATTTCTGAAATGTTTCTATCCTGTGAGCTTATGCCAGAGGTTATGAAAATCAAAATTGTGTATATGAACATTGCTTTTTATAAATCATATAATATATATATCACACATTTGTGTGATATCCTAGCTCTATTGATTTTACTCCCAAATAGTTTCCTACATCCAATTGCTACCCTTCCTTCTCTCTGAAGCTGCTCTAGTCCACATCCTTTGAAATGCCTCATTGAGACCAAAGTAGCTGCTCCCTCATGGCTGTTTCCAGACTTGTCTGCATTTCACATTGCCATCAGATCCATCTATCTGCAAAAAAGGTATCATTCTCTACCTCAAAACTCTCCCATGGTTCTGTGCTGAAAGCCAAAGTCTAAGCACAGACAAGGGCTGGGAGAAATGTCAGTAATCCTACCCAGTCTCACTTCTCAACACTTGTGGTGTCCTTCAACCGAACCCACGTACTTATTCCTGGATTTGCCCCAAGTCTGTCATAAACTTTCAACTCTCCCATGCTCCACTACCTAGCATTCTTTTCATCTCCTTGTTTACCTAAGAACCTTCATGTACTGTATATGCATCTTTTGACATTGTTATATTTTCCTTCCATTTCTTCTCTAACAGATTTTAATAAAATAAAGGCTTAGGTTGTAGCTGGGTCTGGTGGCTCACAGCTGTAATCTCAGCATTTCAATAGCTGGAAGTCTGGAGCAGGAGGAGAGCCAAGAGAACAATGCCAAGGTGGACACATAACATAAACGCACACGTACCCATGAGCGCATGTGTACACACACACACACACACACACACACACACACACACACAGGCATACAAATGCCAAAAACAAAAGACAAGGTTTGTGGTTTATTTACCTTTGTATCTTTAGGGATTGTATTAGTAATTTACACACACACACACACACACACACACACACACACACACACACACACACCAGATGTTCAAGAAGTGGTAGCAAATACAAATTCAGTGGACTTGAAATGCCATCCAGCAAAATTTTGAAAAGAAATTATCTCTGTAGCAGAATATCCTACCACATATCAACTCAATTGTATCCAGATGGAAATGCACTTTATTTTCAATGCAGGCCACGAAAACTTCAAGTGGCTTGTGTGTGCTGTGGGGCACAAAGTATGTACCCAAAGGCAGTGATGGAAAGACAGAAGCCAATTGTTGAGTAATATCTGGAGGCTGTGGTGGCACACACCTTTAATCCCAGCACTGGGGAGGCAGAGGCAGAAGGATCTCAACAATCTCTGATTTTGAGTTCAGCCTGTTCTACAGAGCAATTTCCAGGACAGCCAGAGCTAAGCAGAGAAATCTTGTATCTAAAAACCAAAAAAGAAAAAAAAAAAACGGCAATAATTAGGCATCAGTCTATAACTGAGGCTGCTCCTACCTGTCAGCTCTGCATTGGGCCACCACCCCAGGTCACAGGCTCTGCAGGTGAACTCATCTTGCACAAACTCATTCTCTTTGCAGGCTGTGCAGATCCAGCAGCAGCTCACTTCTCCTTTCCGGATGACCTGCAAGACAGGAAGTTGTGCATTGTTCTCTTGGCTATCCTCTCGATTCAGCCTTCCAGCCATGGAAATGCAGAGATTACAGGTGTGAACCACTGGGTCTAGCTACAACCTTAGCCTTTATTTTGCTTAAAATCTGCTAGGGAAGACATGGAAGAAATATACAACATAATAATTAATATGAAAAGATGCTTATACAGTACATGAAGGTTCTTAGGAAGATGCTTGGAAGTCAGCACACCAGACAAGCTCCTGTTTCAGGTGGGACTTTTCTTCAAAATACCTCGACAAGTCTCCTACCAGCTAAAGGAACCCAAGGAAGGTTTGAAGACCTCATGATCTTAGAAATCAGGAGTGGGTGTCAACTGATTTCTTTCTAAGTTTGGAAGCCTTTTGGTAGCACTTTTATTTTATAGCATTTTTAAGAATAAGAATTTAAAGCAGGCATGGTGGAGCACACCTTTAATCCCAGCACTCAGGAGGCAGAGGCAGGCTGATCTCTGTGAGTTTGAGGCCAGCCTGGTCAATAGCCAGAGTTCTAGGACAGTAAAGGGTACATAGTGAGACCCTGTAACAACATAAAACAAAAATATATCATTACCTTATTTTTATTAACATTTATTAGTTACCTTTAAAAGTAAAAACTGATGATATATTTTTCACTGAAAAATGTTTCCATCCTTTAAATTTATTGCAACAATTTGCTGGGAGAAGGTGGAGCTGGAACAAGAATTGTGGCCAGGTATCTCATAGGTTGGACCCATACTTTTTCATTTTGTATATTCTAGATAGTTTTCTCTTGATGTGGATGAGTGACTGGACCTAGAGTTAGGTTTCTTAGGCCAAGATGTCAGAAACAGTATCATGTGATATTCATCCTGATGATGTGTTAGGTTTTCCAAATTTCTCACAGTGTCTAAGACGTTTGAACTAGACTTTGGGCATGATGATGTTTGTGAAAGCACAGGGTGCTGCACTCCTTCTCTCGCTCTTTCATTAGTTTTCAACCTTGTCTAGCAGGCAGTTTGCTAAGCCAAGTCCCCCCACTTTGGACCTTGCCTTTGATGGGGACTATCCAACCCATTGACACTCTGATGTTATCTTTCATGTACAAATGTGCCGGGCCACATTCACAGCTATCTTAACATGCATGTGGCCCAGGGGCTACAGGTTGGACATACCTGTTATAGAGCAAGCCTCATTAGTAAATTATGATTATTCTAGTTCTTTATTCAATCATGTGTATGATCAACAAGACATCTCCATTCTGGCTGTTAGAAACTGAGACCATTCTTGGCTCTGTGTCAGCTCTGAGAATTCACTTCTGTAGGCTTCTCCCTTTTCCTGGACTCTTCAGATTCTACTCCACTCACATGCAGACTGATGTTCAAATACTCAAGGGAATGCCTGTGCTAATTCCTGGGACTATTTGTTTGTTTCCTGCAGAAATCCATCTTCTTGGTCCTCTGTATTGCAAATTGCAGCTCTCCTGGCCTTCCCAAACTCTGATTCTGTCTTCTTGAATTAGCAAGATGGCCAAACGCTGTGTTCTGTGTAGCTGAACAATCAGGAGATTGCCTTCAGGCAGGAAGCCTGAGTGGTTTTAGGGTTTTCCTTGCACATTTTTTTTCACTTCCCTGCCATCAAGGTCACGAGCTCTCTTCCAATGTCGGAACACAGTGGTTTCAAATATTTTATCAAGCTTTCTCATTGTTTATGGCAGAAGGCACAGCCTGCACCCTGATATCCCCTCCCGTAAAGCAGCAGAAGTCCTTCACTAGCACATTAAAAATAACAAACATTTCCATATGTAAAGTCAGAATTAAGCTGTAAATATTGCCATAATCTAAAGTGATAGACACCCCAGCCTTCATAAATCTGAAATTATTTTCAGGCAGAGTTGATATTTATACCCTAATTTTAGAATTGCAGGGAAAGATCAAATGACAGAATATTTTCAAACAATGATTGCTTTCTAAATGGTAAATTGTTAATTAATACATGAATATTATTTTCTTATTTAAATTAAGGTAAGTCATATGATAAAAGCCAATGTAAAATACCATGTATCCATTCAACCAGCTTTAATCTTTCATCTCCTAGTGAAACTAAAATTACTGTTTAGGCAAATTCAAAAGATAATACTAAATAAATTTACCAACCCACTGTCTACATCCTTTCAATGTCTCTTAGGTTTTCAGTTGTTCAAACAAAGCTTCAGGATCAAAATGGCAAGAGCTAATCTACTAGTTGACTTTAACAGGAATGGTGATATAACATTAGTGATGGGAAATTTTGTGGGCATGTCACAATGCTTCCATCATCACAAGATGAATGGGCTGCCCATGCTTTTCCAAGTCCTATCCAGCTGAGTTCACATAATACAAAGTTTACATTCTATCACGTGACTGAAGTTGGTTTTTCTCTCAGAGGACATTAATTGTGCCACTAGCAGGTGTGCTAGAGATTAGTATATGTCTATTATAGCATCCCCATACCACTTTTCTGTTAAATAACACAGACATGGTATGAAGTCTGTTTCTCATCGTTATTTCTTTTTCTTTCTTTCTTTCTTTTTTTTTTTTTTTGGTTTTTCGAGACAGGGTTTCTCTGTGTAGCTTTAGAGCCTATCCTGGCACTCACTCTGGAGACCAGGCTGGCCTCGAACTCACAGAGATCCGCCTGCCTCTGCCTCCCGAGTGCTGGGATTAAAGGCGTGCACCACCAACACCCAGCTCTCATCATTATTTCTATATAAAGCAGCAGGAAGAATTCGAATCAAATAGTAGAGATACACACGAAGAGCCACATAGTCTATGTATTCTTAATCTTGTCATGTTTTTAATATTACCAGGAAAAGTAAAGGCATATTAGTTGCTTGATAATTTACCTCAAGAATGAAAATTCAATCTCCCAAATAAGCAACATCTTTCAGAGAATAATTATGAAATTGGACCAAATAAGCAATGGCAATACCTAGGGCTACCAAACAACAATAAAAAATAAACAGGAAAATGTACAGATGAAGAGGAAAATAACATGGAAACGATAGAGCTAAAGAAAGAATTAGTAAGGGTCAGTTATTACAAGGATGATCAGAGAATACTCAAGTTACTTGGCAATCTAAACCCTACTGTGCTGCAGAGTCTTGCAACACCTTCTCTGAAACAACCCAGCTATTTTTTAATACCATCCTGTGCTGAAAGAAGGTAGTATAAATATAAATAATTGAAATTATCAATATAATTTAAGAGATATTATTAGAAATCTCAAATTTTCTCCAAAGGGAACTTCTCTATGTTCTTACAGCTACTGTTTGGAAAACTGAGAGATCCACCACCACCACCACCACCCACCACCGTAGCAGTGTATCCTCAAATGCTCAGGGCACAGACCTAGGAATACTGTTTCAAATAGGAACAAATATAAATGGTTGCTTAATGGACTCTTTAAAATACCCCGTATCTATCAGAACATCTGACATCACACTGAAAATTATAACGTCCCCGGTACTTTTGTTTTCAACATATCTATCTCTGCCCTTTTTGCTCAGCCATATAAACAAATAAACAAACAACAAAACAATAATAACAACGCAAGAGTGATGTAAGAGACTAAGCTTGAGCAAGGGAGTGTCTATCAGTTCAAATTAAGCACTCCTCTGAGATCCATATTTCTATTTTCTTTTCAAACTAACCCCACCCCACCCCATCTCTTCCCTAGTAGAAATACATTGGCCAAGATCATGAGTGGAAAAAATTATTCCAGTTTTGAAGCCTATGCCTGTGGCTGGAATTTGATCTAAACAACAACAACAACCAAACTAATAAACAAAACTAGCATTGCTTTGTTGCACAAAAATAGGCTATGCATAATGAGGAAATGTTTGCAATGTGTACCATGTTTACCAGGATATGTGAGGATGAGAGGAACTGCTCTTCTCTCTTGCCTCAGCCTCCAACTAAATCTCAGAGTCTTGGGAAAACAATCGTATAGACCAACTTAAATGAAGAAGGAGTGTGCATGAGTGCGTGTGCATGTGTGTGTGTGTGTGTGAGAGAGAGAGAGAGAGAGAGAGAGAGAGAGAGAGAGAGAGAGAGAGAGAGAACATGAGGAGCATGCAGGAGATCTATAAAGCAATCTCTACAGATTCGTTCATTCTCTAGCACTTTCTTTGTCTCTATTAAACCTCCCCTCCTCCTAAATATTTCTCCCTAATTCTATACACTCTTCCCTTTTGTATTTTTAAAGTGGATCAGTATTTATGTTTTTATCGTGAACTGTTGAAAAACCAGTGCTTAGAAATTGAAATCCCCACTTACAGGAAACATGCCAGTTCACATAACACCAGAGTTGAACAACATGTGGCCGTGGGATGATAAGAGCTTTGGGCTGGCTCTCAGCCCAGCTCTGTAACATTCTAGATGCAAGAACGAAGAAGCATGGGACTGGAGCAGCCTTATGGGTCTCAGATCCATCATCTACAAAAGGGAGGGCCAGTAACACCTTTTGTGTAAGAGCCACTTCAAAAAGTAACCTGTAAGGAATCCATTGTGCTTTGACAAGGACTTACTAAGTGACTCTAAGTCTCTGACTTCCTTCCTCCTTCTTTCCTCTAATCTTCCTTTGACTTCCTCCCCATTTTTGTTTTTTCAGGTCTTATGTCCTCTCTTCCTTAGCTCCCACTTGTCTGGGTTACAATCACCCAATAATGAATTGCTACTGAATGCTTGCAATTAGTATAGTTCTTATTGTTCAAGGCTACCTGTGAGATCTGTTGTCTACTTTCTTCTGGGTCCATTTGGCAACAAAGTAGGACTGATGACAAGAACACAGAACACAGTGTATCTTTTTCTTCCCCACCCCATTTTACATGAAAGTATCTTAGAACAAGACTCTGAATTCTTTCCTTGTCCTTTTATTCTAAAAGTGGGAATGGAGTCCCACTGTTTCTCATCTTTGGGCTGCCTCAGTGACCCCTTTTACTTTTTTACAATCAGTTTCCTATTACCTAATACCCTTTATTAAATTGTATGGCATAGACTCTTTTGACCAAATTATATCTGTAAGAAATAACACAAAATGTATTTTATTTACATTGTCTAGAATTGGCTCTCTCAATAAAGCATTAGCACCAGAAGATATTATTTTTATAAGTTACATATATCTAAAAATAAGTAATAGAAAATGGGCTTTTAATAGCCTCAAAAGAAATTATTATAATAAAACTTTATAGATTGATACCCCAATGACTTAATTAATTACTTTTCCGTTGGTCCTACCACCTAAAGGTCCTACCACCTCCCACATGGTCACACTAAGAACAATATTGTAGTACACAAACCTTTGTGGCACACACACAGACTATAATACCCACAAACTAAGGGGCTAGCCATGGCCATGGTGGCCATAGCAAGAGTTCATTAGCACCCACCAATCTAGCAGCCATGAGTATAATTAGTTTTAGTGCAACTTCTTCTGAGAAGGCCCAAGACAGTTACAACTACAGCTGGTTTCAGAACTTCATTATTTCCTCAACATGGCTAGAGCTACCATGAGTTTTTCCTCCCTGCCAAGCCTTCTTAGCTGCTTCATGCTCTTAAAGGTTTCAAAACTTTCAACTTTTCTAGTAGTTCATGTAAGGCTTCTCAATCCTCCACAAGAAAACTTAGGTTAGGCTCTGGCCCCAGGAATCCTAAGTATAGTGGTTGTTCCTCAGCATCCTTTGGACCTCCCCTGTATGGGGTGGGGAGAGTCTGAAGCTCCTGGACAGCACAGTATCATGATGACACAAGGAGGGGTCCAGATCTTCACACAAGATCAACTCCAGCTCCAGCTGCTGTGTGCGACATTTGCGTGACAGCCTGTCTGCTTCTTGAGATGAATCATAGCAAATTAGAGCTGGGGAAAGACCTATTAGTTTATCTGAGCTATGAGCCTGCCAGCTCACTGCCCTCCCCTACACTCTACTGCTTCCTGCATCACCAGCCAGAGTGTAAACAGCCTGGACCTAAAGCCATGTTTCCCAACCTTCTTCACTGACCTTTCTCCCCAGCACACCCAGCAAGAAACTTGGTATTTATTTTCGCTAGTTTTCTGCATATAGTAATATTATGAGCTACTTACTTCCTCTCTCCCAAAAGTCCCTGGATATAATAAAAAATTGGAGACTATCTTTGTTTAAAAAAATAATAATCCAGTTCAGGTGAACCAAAGTACTTGGTAGGGAAAGGGCACTGCTAATCAAAGTGTCTGCTTTGTTTTGGTGTTCCTTGGTCCCATGATTGATTGCCGTTTTAGTTACATGTTTGGCATTGGACAGCTTCTGCCTTCTTTAATAATAGCTGGAATGGTGCCTAAGCAATATTACCGGTTTTGATGCCCACATTTACTTTGGTGTCTAAGTTTTTAATTTTAAAATAATTGGCAAAATGTTATATCAAGTTGTGCAACACTGAGGCTTGATATATGCATGCATTTTGTAATGATTGCCACAGTGAAGTTCATTAACACATCCGTCACAATTCATGCTGTGCATTAGATCCCCAGAGCTCTCTTTAGTAATAGCTGCCACTATGACTAAGCACCATTACTGGCTTCCACACTTACTTCTGTTTCGATTTTTAATGCTGTTACTCATCTCCTTGCTGCCTACATTTGTATGTAAGTCCCCAGCTTGCCATTGCTATTAAAATAAAAACTTAAGACTATTTCAATTGTTCATATAGTTCCTAAGCAAATATCTAGAGATCTAAATGTCTACTATCATCTAAATACCTATCCAAATATTTAAATTTCTATATCCTAACCTAATGGTCACCTATGTCTTAACTTTTCTTTTCTGTTTTAGCTAAACATAATGGAACGGACAGCAATCTCGTTCACCCTTTCTGGATCATCTTGCTTTAAAATATGTTTTTCTTACTACTGCACAGGTGGTCAACCCTTTCCAATAATGTCCAGGGATGCATCCGTGGCTTACCTTAATCTGACCCTTTAAGCAAGGCTCGCTGCACACAGAGCGGACCATGCCACTTTTGTTCATCTGGATTTTGTAATCATCGATGTTCAGCACGCCTTCATGCCAGGTTCCCACGTGGACATAGTCATAGCGATTAGCTTCAGTGTACTGCAGATTCATGATGTCATACCTACACAGAAAGTAAATACATGTGAGTTTTCCTGATAGAGAAAACAAGGACACTTGTAAATAAATGGGTTTTAGTGAAAGAAGAGAAATCTAAGTTAGGGTCACCACACATCCCAGCACCAAAAACTGTCACATTTATAGTTTATTCAGAATACTTCCTCTTTTCAGAGAATATCTGTATACCATCAGTTCTTGCTAAAGAATATATTGTTCTCAAACTTTTTCTCTGTTTATACTTCAAAAGGTAATGGTATATTTGTTTAGTTGGTTAATTGATCAACTAACTCCTTAAACACATGTGGTACAATTTGAAGAAGTAACAATCCACGAGTACATTAATTTCCATTTTGATTACTTTTATTTCATGTTCCCTTTTTGTATTCAGTTGCAATTTTCATTACAATGAGCTTTTAAGGGGGAAGTGGAGGTATTATAAGGCTTAGAATTACTTAGTACAAATAAAACAAGGAACCTGAAAAGAGCTTCTTTAGTTAGTAAAGAGGTTAAGGATTTAATGTGTGTGTTATATGATGTATGTGTATATTATATGTTGTGCTTGTTCAATATGTGTGTCATGCACACACATGAATGCAAGGGAAATGCCCATGTTTACTTGTGGACTCTGGAAAATGACATTTGCTATCTTCTTTCAATCTCTATATTGCTGCCTAGAGCTAAAGTCTCTCATTGAACCGGAAGCTCATCATTTTAGTTACATTGGTCAGCCAGTGAGCTCCTGGGATATTCCTGTTTCTAACTCCCCATGTTGGGGCTACAATATGAGTAACTGTTCCTGGTGTTTTATATGTGTGCTAGAGATTTGAACACAGGTCTTCTTGCTTATCAAGCAAGCACTCTTGCCCAAAGAGCCATCTTGCCAGCCAATTTATTATTTTGTGCATTGACATTCAAAGGGATCTCTTCCTGAATGAGACAAACATTTGTGGAACTGAACAACTGGTGTCAGCTATCTCAGTAGCTTCCAATGCTGCACAAAAACCTGAAATCTTTCTGTAGTAAGGGTGGCGCCGTGTACCTATCTTTTTCTATTTCCTTTTTTTCTCCCAAGAAATGTTTACTGCAACCAAAATATCTTCTGGGAGGCAGAGATGTTTTCCCTGGGGCCACTGTGGCAGACAGTTAACAATACGATGGATAGAACAGAGAACTTGTCATCAGGATGTGTGTGTTGGAGACTTGTCTCGCATTTTATTAGTAAACTGTACTACTCAGAACAGTCACTAATCTCTGCAACTTTCTTAGGGTTCTTATATGGATTTGGTAGCCTAAGACACATCAGAAGCTACTTCATATTTTGGGAACATGCATAGGTCCTATATCTGAATGTCTACATCTCCCCCAAATTCATGTGCTAAGACCGTTACTCCAAAGTGATTGGGCAGTGACAGGGTAATGAGGAGGGAGCCCTCAGGGTTGAGATTCTTGCCTCTGCAAAAGCAGTTTGAGAAACCTCTCTTGCCTTTCTAGGATATATGACACCATTAGAAGGGATCATCCATGAGTCAGAAAACAGAACCTTGTCAGACACCAAACCTGCTGGTGCCTTGATCTTAGGTTTCCAGCCTTCTTGATTGGATTTACCAAATGTCTACTATTAATAAACCACAGCTCAGATGGTATCTTATACAGTCCAAAGGTAAGACTCTGAGTGCATTTGAAGAATTAAGATCAAAGTTCTATTTCTAGAAACTTGTGAATATACTGGCTAATTCTATTACATAAAAAAAAACACAAAACAAACACAAAACAAAACAAAACCTTGGGAAGACATTGCTGTTGGCATAGCCACTTATTTCTGACAGTTCTCTAGTGGTTTTCCTTTTTTTCCCCAGCTATAACATACAGTTGTTTACCTAAACTCTATGCTTGGCTTCTTCCTTGATCTGCAGAGGGACTGTTGTCTGCTGAGCTCTGCACAGTCCTTAGCCTCCTGGACTTCATGAGTCATTATGACTCCCTCTCCTTATGTTTAACCAAAGGAACTAGGTGGTCATTAACCAGCATATATACCTGTTCCTGAGCAGTCTTCTATTCCACCAGATCCCCTTGCCCCCTGCTTTATTCATTCCAGAATACTCTTCTCTTTGAACCTAGTCAGGTTCAGTCTCATTCTCAGTACTCTGGACAGCTATTGTCTATCTCCTGTACCCGAAAAACCTGGCCCCTGTACCTGGCCCCACTTCTTTATCGAGGCAGAAATTTTCCATTTACTGGCATTGTTTTGCCTGTTCTTAATGTGCAAATGCATGTTGTCCCCCACAGGGTAACTCAAGGCTTCTCCACATTCAGATTCTACAAATAGCAGCTTCCTGAAAGAAAAGCAACTCATGGAAAATAAAGGAACTTTCCCCTTGCCCAGTGGAAAAACTTACAGAGTGTGCCTGGAGCTCATTATTTATCTTTTGCTGCTCTGGATTTTGGCTAATACTTATGATCTCCCTTGTTGCTGAGCTTACCAGAATATTTCAGAGTAGCTCTGAGTGGGGGTTAAGAGGCTATTAATTGTGAGTTTGTGGCTCAAACTCATCTAGGGGTCAATGAACAATTTACCCCTCCAATACCTTTACATTTTGAACGAATGCAATGAACCTGTTGTGACTGTTCAATGAGAGTCCATTTTTTCCCATTAATTTCTGCACTTTACTCCATATTAGGATGTGACACTTCCTCATGAACTTAATGATGGTGTTGGGAGCTGCCAACTTGAACCATCTTCCCCCTGTAAATCACTTCCTGAGATTCTTATTAGCACCTCCTCATTCGTTCTTTTATAAGGAAAATCAGTTCACACTTCATTAGCATTCGAAAGTTTCACAATACTTTTTTTTATGAAAACACGTTTATAAAAGTTCCAAATGCTGGAGGAGAAACAACAACAAAACTCCTTAGCTATCAAGGGAGGAATGCAAGCTTAAAGACATTCCAGTACCAGCATGCAAATAATAAACACAGCCCCCCTTCCTGGTTTGTGCTTTCACTTTATTTGAAATACTCTTATGTAAATCACATCCACATGAAACCTTCTCAGTGTGTTCAGTTTCTGTTATATGTTGGTTAAGTGAAGTAATTACCAAAGGGACCAAGAGCATGTGATACTATGACAGGAGCTAGATGTCCAAGGGAGGTGATTCAAGGATTGAACTGATTACTACATTGACCAGTCCCATGCAGGAGGAAAGGATCCCTGAAAAGGGGTCTGGGGAAGACTTGTAGATTTAACATGTAATTAAAGATGGAAGACATAGAAGCTGAGTTGCTTTCTTATGATCTGGATAACTTATAAATCGGAACAGAAAAATGTGCATTTACTGGCATTGTTTTGTGAAATGTGAAAATTCTCCAGCCCCACGCTAATTAAACACTAAGTAAATTCCACATGGGATTTGGAGTTCTGTTGTTGCTATTATCATTACTATTATTGCTGTTTGGGATCATGAAGGAAGGGTTACAGTGCAAGTCTGACCCTCTACTAAGCCTCACCTTCAATGGACTTGGGTTATAATAGTGGGGTTAGATGGGTAGACCACCTCTGCTGAATCTCAAACCTTTTGTTCCTCCTGATACCATGTCCTAAGGTACTTAGAGCCCCACATTCCCAGGCCCTGGAGCATCCATCCCACGTGCATTCCAATCAAGATCTGCCCCCACCTAACTGGCATCTTGGAAGGAATCCTGTAGTACATTTTTAATTGTTGACAAAGACCTACCATTTATCCTGTATTGAGCTGTTGGAGTTTTATGGGGGATTTCACTTAGCCCACACAGGGGATCCTCCACAGGTAGAACTTGACACCTCCATGCAAAGTCTCTCACAGTACTTCCATTGTGACACAAAGAAAGCTTCCAGCAATTTTGCCTAATTTTAGGATTAGATAAAAAGCAGTGCGGTGTGGCAAGGTGATCACAAACCCCAGGGTCAGACGGCACTGCCTCCACCACTTACTCTGTGTGTGGCTTTTAGTGATAGGCTTACTTTGACACTCATTATCTGTCAGAGAAAGAAATCAATGCACCAAGAGCGGCAAGACTTAAATAATTTTATGTTTCAACTTAGCATCAAACATGTTTGCCCAGGAATCTCTAAATCTATAAAATCACACTCTGGAAGATAGCAGGACCTATATGATGGGCACACTGCATCAACTCATGGCCTTTTGCCTTCCTGCTATAGATTTCGATTCCTCTGCCGTTCTTATTATCTCCTTCCTAGGAAAATGTGCATGAATTAATACAGCTAATATTAACACAGAACACATTCACTATGTACCAGCTATGTATGAGCTCACTGGTGGCATCAAAACAAATGTTGAAGAACAGATTGTGTGTAAAATGACTCAAAGGGAATATATATTATATATATATATATATATATATATATAATTTCCTTTTCTATTTGCTTAATTTTTTTGGAAAGCCATTACAAATCAAATTCCAGTCCAAAAACCTCCAAGTCTTTCTTCTTTTTAGACATATAAACAGAAACATGTGTTAGCCTGAAAGATAAGGAAGGATGTGCATGCAGGGTTTGGTTCATGTTACATAGTGTTAATCAGTTGTAATGTGCATAATATTTCATGAGAAGAATAGCATTGTGTTCATCAATATGAATGGTGCTGGCTAGTGCAGACAGTGCTTGCTATGTCCCACTATCCAAGTGTAATGCTTTTAGGAGGTCTCAGGAATCCTGAGGGAGAAGCCAGATGATTTCTTGGTGTGAGGGTAGCTAGCAGGGTGTAGGGTTCTTAGAATTAAACATGAAGTATTTTGACTTTTTCAAAAGTGGTGTGGTCTTAGTCTCATCTATATTTTTATCTGTCTAGATGAGTTTATCTTCAATATCCCCAAACCATGGGACCCTAGTTGCCACTGTCTGGCTCAGGAGTCATGGGGATATAGATTCTTTACCTTCCAGGAGCATCCCCCTTTTCATCGAACCACACCTCCTCTCCAGACACGCCCACAAAGGAGGATTTGATGAGGAAATCCAGGAGCTTCCTGCCATCAATAGGCTTCATGGCGTCACACAGGCCCACATGGCCAGGACACAGAGCGTGGTGCATGTTCTGCAGGCCATGGGCCATGGCGTAGATGGCATTGATGACAAACCCCATTTTACTGTCCTGGACATAGTTTTCTTCTAGGCTTTCATTGCCTGTAACAATAGAAACAGATCACTGCCAAGGTCACAAGCATGCATCAAGTCAGGGCTACACACTCAGTGTTTAGTGCAAATCAGGGCCAACCACCCAATACTCAACACAAATCAGGGCTACACAATCAGTATTCAGTGCAAATTGGGGCTACACACCCCAAGCTCAATGCAAACCAGGACTACACACTCAGTGTTCAGTGCAAATCAGGGCTAACCACCCAATACTAAGTACAAATTTCGGCTACAGATACTGAAAGGGATCATGATGTTGGCAAAAAGCAAAGCCCATTTTGTAATTTTGATTAACTGTACTACATTCTGTCTGAAAACAGTGTATTTTCTCTTCCCCCTTCTTTATCCAGTACATATTTTATGAGTTATGGCACAAACAGCATTGAGGTTAAAGTAAAGAATTTTCATATAAGTAAATCATCCATCAAGGAGTTTTACAGGTACTTATATGCAAACCTCCCCATCTCATGGTACAGGGAAATGATTTTTTTCATCTGTTATGATGATCTATAATTCATGGTAATTCTACTTGTACAATGTCAAGTCTCTGTTTTTTTGTTTTTTTGTTTTTTGTGACTCTCCTTATATTGCCATCTCTAGCAATGTAAAAACCCAGGGTCAGAAGAATTATGTTTAAAACACATTTGTGAATCAGCAGACGCTTGGAAGTATTTTGTGATGGAAAAGTCATACTCTACAACAAATTTATCCCAGTTTACTTGTGAATCACAAGCTTTGTTACTTGTGAACTTTGAAAGCCCTGCAGTCCTTTCTACCCCTGTTAGAGATGAATAAAACGTCTCCAACTTCCAGCTAGTTTCACAGCAACTATAGCATTAGATCTGACCTCCATATTGGAAATCTCTGCTTTAAGACATGGATATGCATGAGAAATTTAGAGACCATTTGGGTTTTGTAAAATAAAAGTAACACTTTTGGAAAACAAAATTGACTTTGACTATATCACCAGCATACTTTAGGGACTCTCAACTTGGTTATTTAGATTCACTTTAAGAGCTAGCTGAGGGGATTTACAAAGTCTAGATTAGAGCCTATAGAAGGAACAGTAAGGAACTTTGACTTTGATGTTGAAATTGGAATAAAAATAGAAATTCCTAGAGTCCTATTTAAAGAATGGTCTATTTAGATAAAGTTGAAAATTGAGACTGATACTTGTGTATCAACCCTAAGAGTGAGGTGCAAATTATGGAATCAACTCAAATCCATCTTCCAAATGCTTGACTGGTACATGTTAGGGATGGAATTTGCTTAAGTACTATTTGTTAAACTGAAAGAAAATGTTCCGAGGAAACTAAGAATAAGACAGGTTAAGAGGGCACTGGAAAATCAAACCACACAGAATAAGCACACAGCATTGGACCAAGCAGAAAGTGCAAATGCTCCTTGGAAAAGTTGTCAAGTCTTTAAAATAAAGTGACTGAAGTCTGTTGGTATCCCCACTAAAACCTGTCTTAACCCAGTGATACTTCATTCATCAGCACCAAGGCAGAATCTATTCTTAGATGTCTGTGAAATCAGTGCTGTCCTTTTGATCCTTATTTAGGGCGATCATATAACTTAGCCAAAATGGGTCATTTCTTTTCAGGATGAAAGTTAGTGGGAATCATAATTTTTCCAGAACACAAGTGCTAAGAAGGCAAGCTGAGGAAACTGATACATATTTTGGAGGCTATGACCTCCAATTGTACCTACTTAACAATCATAACAATACATAGGCTTTATGTATGTACATAGGTAAATATAAATACATGTAAGTGTCTCATACAGTCAGTAGAATACTTTCATTAATTTTAATCAATTTTATATTTATTTCATTTTAGTGACAAGTACATAATAATATAATAGCTGCTGATTTTGAGTGTATAACTCAGTAAATGAGATCTTCCAGACAGATATTAACCTTCCCACTTTATAGGTGCAGAAAGAACAGAGTATAATATGGATCCAAATGCCTTTCCTCTTTCAGTTATGCTCAGTAGCTACATGGGACAGATACAAGAGTTTACACAGGAGGCAGAAGCAGGGAACTGTGCTGTGTACCAAAATCTTTCTAAGCCCATTTAATGTGTCTCCCTTGGATTAATCCAGATGTTCACAGATGCCCTACACGTGAGAAGTCCTGGGACTCAATCCACCAGCAGCATTCTATGACAGAAATATCCAGCATGCCATATTTGTCATCAAGAGACCTAGGAACCTTGACTGTTTCTAAGCAATGTTCAGAAGATAAATCATTCATGTTCTTCCAAATAAACCTGACAACACACGTCTCCCTGTCCTCCTTGTCCAGTAGCTCTGCACATGAAAGGAGCAGATTACAATGAGAACTCTCTCTTCAGCTATTAGCCCAGGCTCAACCTTATTGGCTCCACTATACTGAGCTAATATTTGGCCTGTATAAGACACTTGCTTTGTCACAACTGCCCCAGATCATATTGTAGATATGTATCATGTGTATCTATCTCTCCTCCTCTACCTATCTATCTATCTATCTATCTATCTATCTATCTATCTATGAATTCTATATAGTGTGTGTTTATTTGTTTGTTTTCCATGTCCTCCAAAGATCATTCATTTTCAGAATCAGCGAATTAAAAATAAAAAACTAACAAAATTGTCATTTGGTGGGAAGGTAAAGCATTTCCATTCCCTGGATTTTACTGCCTTTTCATAACACTAGTCTCAGTGTTATTTGTGAGAAGGGGATTTCATGTTTCTTTTTCTGTGGTGCATTAATTGTTATAGACTACTAGGGGGTCATTAAACAAACACCTTTTAAAATATACTAAATTGAGTCAAACAATTGAGGTTGACAGTGTTTATTTACCTTCAAAAGAATACCTGCCTGCTGGCTTCAAGGCAGATTGTGAAAATAGCTACCTCAGTTCTAAATAGTAATCTTGTTCTTGTTGTAGACACACAACAAACATTATAAATTGCTCCTACAGTCAGTGGCACACAGTCCTCCATGGGCTTGGGATTCTTCATTGAATGTTATGAAATCAGGGCGCTCTGGTGCTTGAACAAAGAACTAGCAGTTTCGTCATTGGTGTTCAGGTGGGATATCCAGCACAATGGTACAATGAAAGGAACTCCAGACTAGGCTCCTGTGCAGTTGGATCTAGAGGTAGCCCTCCCATTGTCCATAATCAACATACTTCCCATAAGCCATGGAACTTGGCCTCACCTGTGTTATCCTTTTCACCTCTTGCAGGAGAAGACAGAAACTCAGGGAAGTCAAACTGTGCCAGGAAGAGTTGCCTTCCTTCACCTTATACATATTCCTGATGACATTTGCTCTTTCACCTTTCACCTCTCATGCTTGTGGGCAGAATAAGGAAGGGGCCTGCTGTTTCTCTTTGGTTAGAAGCCAGCCATTTCACCCAAACATACTTAGTGGTTCTATTGCCCATGGAAATTGTAGAACTGTGGTCTGTGTTTTTCAAGTTGCACTGGAGACTGGACAGGTTATTCTGTCCATTTCTAGGGCCAATGTTTAAATTGACATCTAGGGTCAATGTTTAAAAGTTATTTGTGAGTAGGTGCATAACTAACACAGTCCTCCATCTAATTCTTTTTTGTCCATTTTTCTTAATTTTTCAAAACTTTTAGCTATACATGGTAACTCATGCCTATAATCCTAGAGCATGGGAAGCTGACATGCTGACACAGGATTACATAATGTTCAAGGCTCAGCTGGGCTACACAGTAAATTCCAGGCCAGATGGGTTACATCATGAAACCCTGACTTAAATAAAATAAAACTCAAAACTTTTTCCTTAGAATGGACTCACCTACAGTAAAATGTGCTGAATTCTTTATTATGCGAGTAAATGAATTTTCATATATGTACATATCTATTTAACTGCTCTAGGATATCAATCCAGAGCATTTTCAGAAGATATATGTTTATTTAGGACTTCCTTCATGTATACCACCAATGTTTCATCCCTTTGATGGTGCAGGTCCCAAGTATTTGACTTTCTGGTTCCATTCCAATTGGTACACTTTTAATTTTTAAAATTCTGTTTGTCCTTAGTATACAAATATACTATTGACATTCGCATAGTGTTATATTTTTATTTAAAAAAAGGAAAAGAGAAAGCTTTAAGATGACACATGTTGACTAGTTTACTATACAGGCCCGGCAGAGTATGGAGACTAAGAGAGAAGAGGAACAGGCCTAACGGCTGATCGCCATGGCCAGTAGCCATAGAGACAGAGAGAGTGTAGGTGGGAGAGGAGAAGATCAGAGAGAAGAGTAGAGTGGAAGAGAGAGCGTAAATGGGCAGGAATCTGTTTTTTAAAGGGGTCCTCTGCACCTGCGTGCAGATTTAGTTCCCATGGGACCTTGGGCTGACCAGGGTACTGCCTGTTCCACCAGGTAACAGGGGCAGGCAGCATAATGCCTGAACCTTTCACATAGCAGTCCTGGTTATCCTGGAACCTTGATAATTTCACTTACTTGTTTATCCTTGAGACAGGGTCTTGACTTTGAGCAAATGATCCCACCTTGCTTCTCCAGCACTGGGATCATGAGCATACATCAACATAATTGGCTGAATTTACTTATTATTTCTAATTTTTCAGTTTTAAATGATTTTGCTCACTGACATTGTTTATAGAGCTGATGTTTAATCAGCCTGCTCCAGGCCTACTTTTTTGGAAGCAAATTGGAGAAGGAAGCCCATTGGTGAACCCTCTAAAATCCCATTAGTTAAATGTTCAATAACCTATGACTAGCAAGCACAGGGATGGTGTACATATGAAGGTATTTGTTGCCAAATAGCACTGTGCATGCATATAGCAGCTTTGTCCAGTAACTGACAAGGTTTATGACAAACAGTATGATATTTGTAGCAAAAAAAGAGACTTTAATGTGAATTTGTTCTGCATTTAAAAAAACTGCAGACCTACTTTAAGTGCCCTAAGTTGCAAAATGTACTAGTTCCAGTTAAAGCAACTGTGTTGGTGTCTGGACTTTCCATTTTATTAATTCATTCCCACCAGGATGCCTGTAAGTCTGGTAGCATTGACTCTTTAAAATCTAGGTCCTTGGCACTAACTTCAAATTAAAAAGGCAAATACAATAAGCAATATTTCACCTTCTCATAAAATGGGAAGAATTCTGGGAACTATTACTAACTATGTTTCTCCCTGGGGGAAAAATTCAGTGTCTTGGCATTTGTCTCTCCACATCTTCATTTTCTTTGACAGCATTATATGTTCAATACACAATTTGATACAATGTCATTCAGATTGAAATAAAAAGGTCAATGATTATTATCTATTGTTAACGAATCAAGGGAAGATGATGACACTCAGGTTCCTTTGCATTGCCAAGTAGTAGATTTACTGAAGGAAGATTAATCAGGCTATTTTTTAAAATACCCACTTCCAAGTATACAGTGCCCTCAATTTGGCTTAAAGATTTAGGCAGCTAAATTTTCTATATACCTTTCCCAGAGAGAATTTATAATAAGATTCAGAATAGCCTGCTCTTACCCATTTTCAAGTATAAGAGCTATGACTGCTTTGTTTCCCCTGATTCTACATTTTTCTCATCCCATAAGGATTCTGTCTGCTAATATTTTGCAGAAAAAATATGACCCTCCCATTATTTTCTATTCCTTGTATTAAAATGTAAACAAAGTCCTATGTGGTATCAGAGAGAAGAAAAGGAGAGCCATTTAGTCAAGGCTATGCTATTGTTAGTTGAAATCCTCATGCTTAATCTCACCTGTGCTTCACATGGGAACATTCTAAGTACATCCTTGCAATCTATTGTTGAGACAGAAACTTCCCCAGTAAGTGACATGTAAATAGCAGGCTTCTTACAGGTTGAAGTTAATATATGGTAAGCCTCAATTCCCTGACAACGCTACTGCATTAGTCAATTCATAGTTCAAAAAGATTCTGGTGTGTGGGAATAACAAGTAAGGACAATTGCTTGTGTGTTTAAGTATCCTGAGGATCAGCTATAGTATTCACATGAACTGTGGGACTCCTTGCCTCTCTAAAGACAGAAAACAGGGCGGCTTGCTGTGCTTTTGCTTTTATTATCCATAGGGCAGAGAACAGCATCCTCGAGTTGCAAACCACACCCCCTGGAGTAAAATCTTTGCAGATTTGCAGTAAATACTTGGCAGCTCATTGTGGAGATGGAGTGCATTCCAGAGAGCTGCCAGCTTTTGTTGAGTGTGGGAAGTCTGTCTGTTGTTAAAATACACCAGGAACCAGCTCCTTCACCAACAACCTGCTGCTCTGGAACCATTTAAAGTCTGTTCCTCTCTTGGTCTCTCCTATGTGCCAAGGAAGAAGGTCTACACATGTAATACTACCTCTAATTCTTTATGGGGGATAGGAAGAATGCTGTCTTTTGTGCATGGGGAGCCCATGGTTTAATGCTCTGACCTTTTCTTTGACATCCCATCAGCAGGTTGTTCCTTTTGAGTCACCCTACTTTTACACTTCAGTGACTTAGATTGAGTAACTTAAATAGATAGAGTGGCTTTGGCTGAAACTTAAGCACTGTGGGTTAGAACTCTACTAATTTATGACTGCTTTCCTTATGGTTTAACAGAACAGTTCTGGTAACCAACATAGGGTCGTGTTTATTATAAAAATACAAGCATAGTTCTATATAACATTGGCATTCTAAATTCAGTTTGGTTTATGGGATTTTGACCAGCACAATATAATATTTATAAGCTACCCAATCCATATACATAAAAATCACAGTTTGGGACATTGTAACACATTTCCTATTCTTTATGGTTTTATTATTGTAATTTGTAAGTCAGCTGGGTGAAATGGGAGCACAGGAGGCTGCCATTTCCTGGAGAGACTTTGGCATTTAAACACAGGGCATGTGGTTTATAACATGCCTGTGGTATCTGTGAGTGAGCTATACTGTGACTTTTAACTTCAGATTGATTGCATCAGAAGACTATTTGTTGATATTTTACATGAATATTTTAATGGATTTATCAGTCTACATAAACTATGGCACCACCGTGTCCCCATGTCACAACTCTTGGGATTTCATGAAAGCCATGTTACCTTTTCTGTGATGTCTTCCAACAGAATCTCTTGGACAAATCAAATTTGGGATTCCCGAGGGCCTAATAAAAACTCATTGCTAGCAAGATTTGGCCAATAACTGTCACAGAAATTAAAAAAGTAGCTTCTAAAATTAATATTGTCAAGAACACATAGGCAAAGAGCTCTTAGCCAGAAACTATCAATAAAATACATGCAGGGTCTAGACTTTATGCAAATGCACTTGGACATGCCAACCACTCAGCTCAGGCTGTGAGAAGAATATTTACAGAAACAAGAAAGCCAAGTATAATTCTACCCTAAGAAGGATCACCTTGAGAGGTCACAGGGCTGATCCAAATCTGCTCAAATTATACTCAGAAATGGAGTGTTAGCACTATTCTACTCTAGTAGAAGGAAATTGCTCCTCATGGGACATGTGTTAACAAATTTTAAATAGCTGCCCATGTGTATAACAAGGTTAGGCAAATAAATAAATCAATGGCAGATGGTATAAGCAGGGTGTATAACTGGTGAGATGGGAGGTTTTAGTGAAAAATAAGGTAATTATAAACCATATGACATGAGAATCGACTTGGAGATATCATCATGAATTTAACAAAAGCTAATGAATTTATATAGAAATGTCTACATGTGGTTTTAAATACCTTACATTTTTTATGTGTGTGTTCCTCTGTGTTTCTCTGTCTGTGTATGTGTGTAGGTGTCTGCAGAAGCCAGAAGAGGATGTCTAGTCCCCGGACCTGAAGATACTGTTCATTGTGTGCTACCTGACATAAGTGGTGGGAACTGAACCCTGGTCCTCTGCAAAAGTAACAGCAAGCACTCAACCACTGAAGTCCTATATGTGACTTCATATATATATATATATATATATATATATATATATATTATATGTGTGTGTGTGTGTGTGTGTGTGTGTGTGTGTGTGTCCTAGTTATACACACTAAAGAAAAAGCACCCCAAATTTCAAGCACATTCGGTACTCAGATCTTGGTTTCTAATATAACACACACACACACACACACACACACACCACGTATGCACACCAGCACTCTTTGGAAGAGATAATCAATGAATGATTTAGAGGTGGGACTAGGGGGATGGTTCAGTGGATAAGAGCACTGACTATTCTTCCAAGGACCTTTGATTCCTGACATTCACTTCATGCCTCACAATCCTCTGTAACTCCAGTTCTATGACATCCAATACTCTCTTCCACAGGCATCAGGCATACATATGGAACATAGACATATGTGCAGACAAAACACAAATATGTGTAAAATAAAGCTCTAAGTATTTCTTAAAAGGGTTATGTGAAGAGACATCAAATATGCAGTGATCCTAGGGATTTTGTGTTCTCCAAAAGTGAAAAACTCCTCAAAACTACACAATGAAGCCAACCAAGTAAAAGACTTCCAGTGGCCAAAGTCAAAGCAATTTGAAAGACCAAATTAACAATTGAGTATGGGAATATGATCCAAGATATAAAACAACTGATCATACTAATAAAGTGTAAGTGGGGAGAAATAAAGGGTAGTGAGAAGAAAATAAAACTCGTCATAACAAAACAATTGCAAAAAATGTGCATAGCTACTTTGCCTTTAGCAAGCAAGGCACACTGTGACTCTCCACTCCCTGGTGTTTATGCAGTTAGTGACCTGCTTCCAAAGGTTACAGCATAAGAAAGGCTGTAAAAAGTGGTTAACAGTAGAGAGGCTTGGTAACCACAGCCTTCCCATGTGGTCAATGCTAACTCAGTGTGTACTAGATTCTTGGAAAGGTGTTGTTCTGTTTTTAATACTAGTCACAGAGTGGTGTATGAACTGCTGGCATATATTAGCTAAGCCCAAATTTAAGGAGTACCAATTGGCACTCCTAAAAACTGTCAAGGTCACTATACAAAAGGACATTTGAGGACTGTCACAACCTAAGGGAACTCAAAAAGACAGAGGAAAAAGATGGGTTATAATACCTTGAATAGAAATCTGAGGGGAGAAAAAAGAAAGAAAAATTTGAAAATCTAGGGTTTGATGTTTAATTAATAATGCATGAATGTTGGTTCATAACTGCGGTGAATGTCAGGCAGCAATATAAGATGTCAACAACAGGAAAGGCAGATGCTCCATGAGCCAATCACACTTTCTTTGCAGCTTTTCTCTAAATGAGTTTTTTTTTTAATTACCTGCTTTCTTAAGTGCCTAAGAATTAGCATCGTATCTCAGTCTAGCATCAGGTAATAAGAGATAGCATTCTCAAATGCTCTGTGGCAGGGACTTAAGGGGTTTAAAATATTATCTAATTCATCTCACAAGGACTAAAGGAATGAATGACCTTGACATACTCAGCCTCTGCCCAGTTCTGTCCCAACAAACACTGTCAGCTTTTCCTTATAGAACCACTTTCTACCAGGGACCCCCAGAAGCCTCACTGGGATTCAGGTAGGTGACCCATTATTGTCTTTCCTGTCCTCCATTCCAGGTCTCACCAGATGCCTTAATCTTAGTCTGTCCGAAGCTTCTTCTCTCAACCCTTTTCTATGCCCTAGAGATTCAGCCTCTTGGTGCAGATCCAGAGTTCCTCTAATTCTTTCCTGCTGCCCCTGTCATCCTTGCCTTTTAACCTGTCCACATTTCTTTGATACCAGGTGATCCACTTAAGCACTCTGTACCAGTGACCTCACAGCAACTACACTTGTCTGGGACTCAGAATGTACAACAGCAACCAAAGAAAGAAACCTAACTCAATAAAGAGGAGACCAGATATCTATGACAAGAAACACTTCAAATACCACAACCCAGATGCCTGGATCCAAATGCAAAAGCATAAATATGAACAGCCAAGACAATATGCCTCCTCCAGAAGTCATCAATCCAATTGCCATAGGCCCTGAAAAAAGCAATGTAGCTGAAGCACAAGACAGGGAATGGGTGGTATTACTTTCCTATGATTAATGATGAAAAATCAGAGGTCATGTGGGTCACACAACTCAATAGTAGCAGTTGCTACATTAATGGCTGTCCTGTCTGACTGTAGAACTGTCCATTCTAAGTACCATGTTCCTTTCTCCTGTCTGGTTGCTGCCACAGAGTAACATTATACTCAGCAATATATGGAAAGACATGACATCTGTCACCATTGTGATAAAACAAGCAGTTGGTGTACAAGATGGACTTTGTCCTGTGTTTTAGACCATCTGAAACTTAAAAGACCTTCTATACATTTTATCCCAAGATGAGGTTGTCATGATTTGCTTCACATAAGTGATATGTCTGTAGAAATAAGACTATTTTCATGGCTTTTGAATATGGATACTATTCATTGCTAAGTAAAATTAATCTTAACTTTACATGGCAAGAATGATTTGAAAAGGGAGTCACCATGAAGAATCAGTGTTCGTAATTCTTTGAACCTAGTCACAAGATGCTTATAAACTCCTTTCCCAAGACCTGGTGGGAGTGCTCAGACTCTTCCATATGTATTCCTTCTGAACATAGTTGTTCATGTACTAGGAAAGCTCAAAGATACCCTGTGTTCTAGGAACACATACTACAGGAGGCTAACAATTAAATTAATCACGAGTTCTTTAGGCATTTATACAACCAGACTGTTAATATTAATTTGGGGGCCAAATAGAAAGAAAATTCTTCAAAGAGGTCCTAGGGTAACACAAAGAGCCTGCCAAGCATCACCTGTTCATGCTTCATGACTAGAATGAAAACAGCCATCTACAAACTTACCTGGTTCAAAATTAACAAAACCCATCAAAAGGTGCTTATAGAGCATATGGAATTTAATATCTCTTGGTCAATATTTCTGATTGTGTTTTTTTCTTTTCTTTTTTTTTTTAGTGCTTTGTAGGAATGCTAATTCTGAAATGCCCTGTGTGTAAGGATTCAGACATTATGCTGACCTGCCAATCACCTGACAGAATGCACTGAGTACTTTTCCTCCACAACTGTGAAAGCTCAATATTGTCAGGGCACAGCCCAAGAATGGAGTCACGTGAGAGAAATTCTGCATGCTTGTAAGAAAACAAGACATGAATCTTGTGACCTCAGTTTCTTCAAACACAGAATTGTTCCCAGAATGTGGTTTTGTGCTGCTCCCAGGTATAGCACATAGGAGTGAGTTTACTTCAGCTGTTGCTATTCATATGCCTCTATGGAAAAACATGTTTTTGTCATGTGTGGCTTGTCCTTGTGATTACACATTTCACGAATGTGATTCTTCTTAATGCTCAGAGTATAAATTGTCTGTTGCTCTAAATAAAGTTGGCTATTGAATGAGGAAAAGAAAAGATGAGCTGATCATTAATTTTCAAAACTGAGAAACCAAGATGAGTGATAACGAAGTGAGTGTGAAGTAACAAACAACTGAGACTAGTAACTCATCACCCTACTTCCAGGTGTACAATGCACTGATAATGGAACACTCTTACCACGAACACGTGTTTCAGCATGCGACTTGAGTTGAACAGTTGTGTGCACGTATTCAAGGCACTGTATTGTTTGGGGATTTGATGCTTTGCAGTCTCCTCTAAGTGACCTTACAGAGGAATGAGAAACCTGATTAACAAAGGTACTCTGAGCTGTCTAAACACTGTGGCTGAGGTTGGAGAAAAGGCTGATTTCTTAATACATAACTACAAACAAAAGAGGAGGATGAGATGACTTGTATCCTCAGCTGTCAACAATAAGGACTTTACAGAATTAATTTGCACCATGGCATGTGTACTCAGTCTATCTCCGGGAATATTTGCAATAGGAAATTTTGAGAAAAGGCTGGCCAGTGTGACAGTGCCACATTGATCAACAATGACAGGTTTTACTAGCTGTGAGGTCAATAGAAAAACCATTAAAACCTCTTCTCTAAGGACAAACCTGGCATTGATTTCCAGCTTTGCCCCAAAAGCTCACAGAACTGTATCATGACAGCTGCAAAATTTCCTTTGGTCTTACCTGCGAGTGAATGACAACAGCCAGACATGCTTGCCATTTCTCCTGGGAGTTGGAACACCATGCAATTTTTATCTCAAGCTGCATTAGTTCAAGAGGAAAGGCCTGTTCAACATGCAAGGTGTGTTGTTGTGTAGTGTGTGTTTCTACTGTCCTGGATTCCTGCAGTTTAGTGCTATTCTGGTGCCAGGAACAGGAGCTGAGAATACCTTGGATACAAAGGACAAAGCTATTCTGTGGGTCAATTTGAGGCTGGAAATTAACTAGAACCCTTCCTCTAACTCTATTGTCAAGAACAAAAGGGACCACTGCAGGGCCAGAGTGCCTTGGTATGTGTAGGTTGAGTATTTGTACAGTTACTACTACATATCTCAGTGTTCTTCTACAGCATGACTGGCAGCCCAGGAATTGGATGATGATCTAACTGAGCATAGTTATTACTGATGGTGACTACAACACATTTCATAACATTCTAGTAAAACCTAATATGATTACTATAAGCTATCATTTGAGATTCCTGAATAAAACTGTAATATAAAATGAAGTGTCTAGTTAATGTATTAGTCAAATTAGGAGCTCTTGGTGTCTGTAGAGATGAAATAAAAAGCTGTATATAAAATGGGGGAAAAGTGAAAAAGGGAAGTTCAGGCAATTCTTGCAATCTAAGTAGTAAGAAAGAATGCTCCTCAAATCCCTTAAAGGCCAAAGAAGACTTACATTCCATTTTCAGCTCATGGGCTGGGTATAATTGGAACAGAATTGTCCAAGGCTCACACATGGTCATGTCCCTGATGGAATAAATCTATGAGTATGTGAAGTAATAGAAACTTCTAATAGCCGTTAGAATCGAATTCAAATGACAGTGTCAGATCATTCATTGAAGTTATTCAACAGCATAAAAGAAATTTAATACTACAATGATTGCATTGTCACTTTGAAAACTGCTCATTCAGAGAGTCAAGAAGCAAGCTGCATATGTTTAACTCAGTGCTATTTGTACATACAAAGGGCAAAATAGTGGAGGTTCAACTGGAAGAAAAAGAGCCAATCAGTGTGGACTCCTAAAAAACCTCATGAAGGAGGTTAGACCTGAGACTGTTATTAAACACAGGTACTATATATAAATAGTGAAGACAGGGCACAGAATTAGAAGCTCCTTAGCAGTAAAATGTAAACTAAATCAACACCATGGGAAATACGGGTGAACATGGAGGATCTAAGTTTTAATGAGCCAGATGGGTAAAGCTGACAATAACAAATGCTGTTATTTGTTGAACTTTGTAGAGAGCCTCAGGTGTTAAGCAGCATATGAAAGAGAACCCTTGGCATCTTCAGCATAGAGCACTCAGGCCATTTTATGACACTTGTCTTCAGAACTTGTCTTCTGAAAGGGCCTGGATGCTATGACTATACCAACTATGGATAATTATTAATTTTTTGCCTTTTTATAATTAGGACTAACCTCTTTTTCTTTTCTAGTATATTTATCTTCCTGACTGTTCCCTTGTGACTTGGTACTGAATAGTAGTAGAATATTTTGAGTAGGTATCTTTTTTCTTTTGTTAGTCCTATTGTTAATAAACACAAAATGTTCCTGATTTATCAAAGCACACCATTAAGTTATATCTTCCAAACAGAAACTTCTTGGCAGGTAGTAGCTGAAAGTAAGGAATCTGGATATCTGCCACAGTTCATAGGCCTCAAGTTCCTTGAGAAAGCCATGTGCAGACAGAAATCCCAGGAACTAGAAAGCTGGCTTAATTTTTTTTTTACCAATTTCCATATTTAGTTTATGGTCTTTGCTTACTTTATCCAGTGAATATTTTACCCCAACATTTCGTCCAAGAGAAGTCCCTTTATTGAAGAATTGATCCATTATTCGTTTACCACGCATGTGATCACATTTTATAGTGATTTTTTAAATTTTACAATCCCCTTTTCTTTTTTAATTAAAGGAGGGAAAATAATAGACATATCCAGGCATAGAGAACTAAATTATCCCTAACATCGTGGACATCGCTAGGTAAACCTGGGACATTAGCGACTATATAAGGATGGGGAGTGAGCTTCTTCATCAGGCTGCACAAATGTAGTCAAAAGGTAGAACTCTGATCCCAGGGAGTATTGCCCAGGTTCCCTCATGCACCTTATGGGGTAAATTCTCAGAAAATGTAATGGCAACAGTGCCTTCATATTTATGTGATTCAGAAGTCCCTGCTGGAAATAGGGAGAGGTCCGGGTAAATGAGTTGAAAAGAAAAGAGAAAGCCTGGGTCAAGATCTTAGAAATAAGTAATGGAGGAGTCATGCAGACACCCACACCTGATGGTAGTAGTCACTGTTTTAATGGGTGAGTCCCAAAGCAAGAATTGTCTCTGTAGTAATAGTTAAGGATTATTCAAACCAAGTTTTTTAGGGAATTGGGGAACTGCCAAAATTATTGAGAGGGACTCAAGCATAGAAAATGTATAGAGACATGCGTTGGGACTGAACTAGTATGACACTGTGCTTTGCAATCAAAGTAGAAGATTGACCTTGCCTAGAGAAAGGGTAAAAACAGAAAAATAAGACTAAAATGTTCCAGAAATGATGGCTGTTAGCTGTAGAGCTATGGGGTGTATGAGCAGACCCTTGTCACTATCGCCTTTACCAGCAACATTCTAGTTGGCAGAATATGGCTGATAATAAGCAACAGGTGCCACTTCCTGTCCTCCAGATCATGCCCCATGGAATAAAAAAAAAAAGAAGTTTATCTCCAGATGAGAAATTGCTGAGTTTATCTCCCAGTTTAACTCTGTCTCCCTCCTTCCTTCTTGAAAGCACACTTCAATAACTCAGTAGGCAAAGGATCCAGTTTCCAGCTTTTCCTTGGAAATTCAACCTAAGGATGGTGTGGAATCTACTACCTTTGGTCTAGGGGCTTGACATTCTAACACATTCCTTCGCTTTGCTTCTTCTCATCAGAATTTCTCAATTACTATCAACACTGGCCTTTTTTGGAATTCATTTGTTAAATTCTGATTACCGGGCACCATCATAGAAACCCCCTTTAAAAACAACAAAAACAATTTACTACTTTTATAGTGTAGAGCACTTTGGAAGTCTCACATACTTCAGAGATCAAGAGTCATATTCAGCAGGTAGAGTAAGGAAAATTTCTTAGCAGAAGTCATGTGGGCAGGCACATGAAAAAAGAGGGGCAAGGGAGTTGTGATTGATGGTTGAATCAGAAGTTGATATCAAGTACATAGCTAACACAATAGAGTGCAGACAAAAAATATCTGGAATCAACTTTCCCAGGGAGAAATTTGGAGCACAAAGACACATTATGTGTTATTTATTAGTTTATGTCACTTCATTGACACTTTGGGCTCCTACTTATAAAATAGATATAGTAAGTCTTCCACTTACCAATCCATATGCTTATTACTGGAGAAAGAAAAACAATGAGCCAAGTACCTCAAGCCAAGTGGAAGAAAGAGGATTGCAGAAGCACAAGTTATAACACTAGTAGGTCCTTTCTGGCTAAGTTTCAAAACCACAGCCAAGTCTTGAAGTTTTCCAATATTCATGAAGTTATAATGAAGTTCAAGAGGCCACCGATTTCATTTGCAAAATGTCAGTCAGTGAAAGAGATCTTGTATTCCACTCTTAAATTATTCCTAACTGAAGGCAGATAGAATCTATAAGACCACTCTCTTCCATCTATGAGAATCATATTTAACAATGAGAAAGCAAAGAAATTGACAATTTTTTCTCATTAAGAGTTAGCTGAATTCAAAGGGAAAAGGACTCTCAAATGAAGAGAAATTATTTAGATGGGAAATCACATAAGAATAAGGTCTGTCCTTACATCACCAGGAGCATGGAATAGTCCTTAACAAAGAGAAAATGAGCTTGTCAAGACAAAAGCCTCAAGCTGATGGTGATTTATTAATAGGAAACAGTGGATCAAGACACGCTAATAACAACCTTTGAAGATACAGATAATGATGGATCAGGAGCTTTCCACTCTATGTATCTACTCAACACACTACACCTGCTGCCTTGCACAGCTCCAAACTTCAGATAACGAGCTGATAAGAACTGCATACAGACAAAGGATTTTGATTCTGCTCTTAGTGCATCTATATTGACTATTGCAATTGTAAGTCAGTTACAAACTCTGCAGCTTTCCCACACATATCAGGGAAGATAATAGGATCAGTTTTCTAGACACCTGATGGATGAGTCATTTTATCTAGTGTCTGTATTATATGATAAGCCTTCTTAGATATGGGTTTTTTATCCTGCAAAATGAGAAAGAATGCTTAAAGTAAGGTTCCAACATCACCAGTCTGAATTCTATGTTCAGGCCTTGAAGTCAGAGGCCATCCACAGACTGGTAAGGGAGACATTTAGTTCCAGTCGCTGAGACCCTGAAGCTTAGTGAGGATGATTGACGAGCTCCAGTCTTTCTGGTCATTGGTTGTCACCTTCTCTTTCCCCAAACCTTACAATAGGACTGATAATTAACCTCGGCTCTACTTTCTACCTCTCTGCCACTGTTCACTTCCTGACAGAAATCCTAATTAGCAGCAAATGGCTGAAGGAAAAATCAGCCTGAAGAATAAGGATGTTACAATAATCATGTCTGACTTACTTCTCCTCAGTTCATCTCCATTTGAGGGAAATTGATACTGAACAAGAAAGAAACAAAGTCTTTACCTGAGCTGAGTGAAGAAAAATGTGTTACTATGGGTAAAATGGACAAAATTGCCACCTACTTTCTGTCTATGCATACCAGGTCCATCCTTCCACCATATACAGAAGAGTTAGCCCCTCTCTCATGAACAACACATTCTTTGTGTCAGAAATGGCCTCTTTCCAGGGACACAAAGGCCTGCTTACTGAGTGATGACGGCAAACTATTCTGCATCCACTTTTTCCCATGCAACTATCAGAAAATGCTGTCAAATCTACTTGGGTACTTCAGGTTAATTCTGGTTTTTATTTATATGTATGTGTGCATGTGATGCGCAAGTGTAAATAAATGCTGGTAGGTGCATGGGCACACATGTGTATGTGTTATGTGGACATGCCTGAGGAGGCGACACCAGGTGTCTTCCTCAATAGCTCTTTCTAGGCATCTGGTCTGTGGACCTGAAACAGAGATCACACCCCTTTGGGTGTGGCTTCAGATGGATGGAAGCAGAAAGGGAGGAGCTTGAGGCATGGCTTTCCTTTGCATCATCTTTCTGGTGGGTCAGCGGACCCCGTAGAGGGGCAGGGAAACGCTCCGGTGGTTCTTTGTATTTTTCTGTGTAATTGTCCCCAATAAACACCCATTTATCATTTATCTTGGGTCTAGTGAAATAATTCATCTTCACCTTCTGCTCTTCATTTTATTGTTTTGTTTTGTTTCATGCAGAGTCTTTCACTGCACCTGGAGCTCACAGATTCTGGCTAGTTTTGCTAGACAACTTGCCCCATGGATCCCTGGACAGGTAGCCACCATACCTTTCAGGGTTTTTGTTTGTTTGTTTGTTTTTTGTTTTGTGTTTTGTTTTGTTTTGAGTTATGGGAATCAGAATTCCAGTCCTCTTATTTGTGGCAAGTATTATACCCATTGAGATATCTCCTCAACCATCCAAATCTGTTTTAAATTCTTTCCCTGACCATTGTCCCAAATAATATGTAAAGATGAGGTCTAATGAAAAAAAGAGTCATTAACCAAAGAATCCCCAGGTGAGGGTTACTCACCTTGAGTCATAATCCAACCCTCTGCATGTGTGTGACAGTTGTGTAGCTTGGACTCTTTGTAAGGCTCCTAGCAGTGAGATCAAGACCTGTTCCTGGTACTTAGCTGAATTTTGGGAACCTATTCCCCATGCATGATTACCTTGCCTAAACTTGATGTTTTGTTCAAGCCCATGAGATAACTGCTCCTTTCTGAATTGAGACAGAGGAGGAACAAAAGAGGAAGGGGATATAGATGGGAATCTGGGTGGAATGGGAGTGGGGTTAGGAACACCAAGAGGAGATAAGGGAGAGGAAACTGTAGTTGGTATGTAAAATAGGTGAAAATGTTATTTAAATAAAGATAGAATCCAAAAAGCAAGCACCTATACAAAATACATTGGGTTAGTGTTATCTAGGTGCAAGGGCAGCCCCTCTAAAGAATTACATGTCAGAAGAAAGCAGCCACCTGCTCAATTTCTTCAGAATAGGACAGTGCCTTTTAGGACAGCTCTGTGCTCTAGAATCAGAGAAGTAGTCATAAATAGATTTTAAATTTTTAAAGGAAAAGAGATGTCTTTCAATAGATATCTACAAAGAAGCCCCTGGAATCTTGAGAATTACGCTACACAGGCAAGTGTTTTATAGGTATGATTAAAGATAATGTCCTAAAATCAGGGTTATAGTAGATAAATCAGGTTATCACAGATAACCAACTCAGATTGGGTTCAATCTATACGGTAGAAGACAGCAAAACTGGAAAGGAATGTCTGTGTTTAGTCCGAGAAGGTTGGTCAAAGAACACCTAAGAGATGTGACACACAGGAGGGGAATGACGTGCTGTTTTAGACTATCATATGCAAAATGTGAAAAAATAATATATGGGGCAACCTCTAGGAACTATTACTGGCTGACAGGTGGCAACAAAAAAGAGATGTCAGGACTGTAGAGTCTAGGTACAGAATTCAGCCAATAACCTAAATGACCTGGGAACAGAGTCCTCCCTAGACTGATAGGATGTTAAATAAACTTCAGTTGTCCCATGCTGGGCTGCACCTCATGACCCACAAAACCATTACATAACAAAGGGTGTTATCTTGACCTGCTAACTTTGCCATAATGTGCTAAGGCAATAGAAAAAAAAAAAAAAAAAAAAACTAACACATCTCTCACTAGCTAATCTGCATGGGGCATGAATTTTTAGACATCCTTCCCAGAAGGGAAATAAAAGGCTATTCAAAAGACAACTGGACTTCATACGTCATGGGATCTGGACCACAGTGTACTTTCCTCTGATAGGTAAGAAATAAAGGAATGGTCTCATTACTGAAATGACATCTAGGGAGTGTGCTGTCCCCATTCCAATAGAGTGATTCGTTCTGATTTCCATGGTATCTCATCATCTACAAGCCATTTTTCCCAAGCAGCCAGCTGACTTTCAAGACCATCCTTCAAGGACAATTTTTCACCAGACTGCACTACCCTCCCCCAGCAAGTTATAAAAAGAAAGCAAATAGTCCATTGAGGATAATAGTAGAATAACCATGCTGTCTGTATATTTGGAGAGGAGATGTACAAAAATAATTTTAAAAGGAATGACATTTTTATTTACTGTTTTGTAGTTGCTGTTGTAGAGACAGAGCTTCCCTATGCAGCTCCGACTGGTTTGGAACTTACTACATTGACTAGGCTGGTCTCAAACTAATAGATATCCACTTGCTCCTATCTCCCAAGTGCTGGAATTAAAGGCATGTGCTACCAAAATGGCCCAGCCCAGGAGATGCCATCTTTAAACCCAAGTTAAAATTAAGGTTTTCTGTCATGTTATTGGCCAATAATATTGCTATCAAATAGGACTTTGGTATGCATAGACCAAAATCTACAATATAAAGTAGGATAAGGGACAACAAACTGGTTAAGTGATGGAAGTGCAGGAAGATCACGAATTTTTGTTATTATTGGACTATTAGCAGAAAACAGCCAGTAAAACTCTCCTAAAAGAAATCAGTTATTAGCCGGCCATTGGTAGCACATGCCTTTAATCCCAGCATTTGGGAAGTAGAGGCAGGCGGATCTCTGTGAGTTTGAGGCCAGCCTGGTCTACAGAGTGAGTGCCAGTGCCAGGACAGGCTCCAAAGCTACACAGAGAAACCCTGCCTGTCTCGAAAAAAAAAAAAAAGAAAAGAAAAGAAAGAAAAGAAAAGAAATCAATTATTGAGGGAACATCTTCTCTTGTCTTTTGAATTATTGTACATGCTAAGTCAATGACAGAAAAAAAAATCCATTCAGGACAAATGATAGCCAATGTACAGGGCGTCTTCTGTCTTTTCATCTGTCCTGGAGCTGAGGGGAGGCTCAGGGCTCCTCCAGCTGCATCACACTGACTACTTGGCATATTCCCTGTTATTCAAGAAACTTGCTCCTGCCTGTCTTGCTCATCTGGAGTTGTAGTTTATTTTCCTTTACCCTGGTCTTTTGGGGTGCTTTGTTTTTTTACCCCTGTCTTTGACTACTCTCTCCAATTCATCAGACTCATGGCATTGCCATCCCAGCATCCTCACCTCATAGTCCTACATTTCTACCAAAAAAGGAGGGACATCATGGGATCCTAACCACTTGGGATCCCTAAACCCCACAGAAGGTGTGAGTTCATTCCTTAGAGTCCCCAACTCCACTCATGAGTTCATAGTGCTATTGAGAGTAGGTAAACGATCCATTCAAGAATTCTGAGAGTTAGGCACTTAGGTCAGAGACTCCAAGTAATGTTCAATGCCACATTTTACCAATAAGTTCCATTCCTTGTAACACACTCATGCATGCACATATACACAAATACACACATATCCCTGGTTATGTTACCTGGGCAGGATAGGATGAAAGCTATAGCATACATTCATAACCTTTAAGCCAGTGGTTCTTAAACTCCGTAATGCTGTAACCCTTTAATATAGTTCATTGTGTTGTTGTGACTCCAATCATAAAATTACTTTAGTTACTATGTTCTAACTGTAATTTTGCGACTGTTATAAATCATAACAAATATCTGTGTTCTCCAGGGGTCTTAGGCCACCCCTATAAAAGGCTCCTTTGACCCCCAAAGGCGTCATGACCCACATGTTGAGAACCACTGCAAGTTTAAGCAAAATGGGATCTAAGAGAGAAGTCTGTCACTGGCTGAAGAATATTTAGGTTTTCCTTAGGGGAGGTTCAAAGATGCCAGTATGTAACAGATGGTAAATAATGAGTGGCTCAAAAGTGAAGAGAGAGGTGGAATTTGGAGAACTCATACTAATCCAATGACATGGAATTTACCTATGAATGGACAGGTCAGATTGCTCCATGCTTTTGCTTCCCCAACCCTATTAGACATAGGGTTGCATAAATAAGGCCCACAGAAGTAGCCTTTTCGAGATTATGTTTTTCCCTCAGGTAAAATGAAGTTTGAAACAGATTTCCTGCCTTCTCAAGAGCATGATAGTTCCTTGAAATGAAGCTGGCATTATTTTACTGCTGTGATATAACAAGAATAAAAAACTATGAAGAGGGAATGAGGAATAGAGAGATATTAAACAACTTCTGTACTGAATCATCCGAATGTGTGTGCATGTTTTCCTTCACATGGCTCTCATGTAGAGAAGGGAGTGGGTCTCTCATGCCTTGTGGGAAAAAAGTTACCTTAGTACATTTTGCTTTATCAATCATTGTAGGTGGGACATCTCCATACAGACAAGTTGCTGTGTTGAGAACCCCTTTATACATGTTCTTCTGAGAAGGAAGAATACACTCTAGATTTTCTCAAAGCCTTTAAGCAAAGAAAATGTCAGTAGTGAAAACTTCAGAACTCAGTACAGTTTTAGTTGATGATTGCTTAGTTTTACCATGACTGGAAAGTAAAGGGTACATTGTTGGCAAATCCTTCTGATACTGGGAATTCTGACTCTATCATCCGCTGCCTTAAACAACTAATATAAAGGAGCTCAATGAAGGAGAAAGGAAATCCCACTAAGTCTTTTGCACAGAATTTCTAAACCCATTTCCATACAGTGATTCTGCTGCATAAGTCTTTAGCTAAGTTCAAGATTCTGAAAATAAATACAGGTAATCATATATTACATACACATAAGGCTCACTAGCTTTGGAATAAAGAACTATTACACCAATCCCCGCAACATCTGAATAAATTGCAGTATTTCTTATTAATGTAGGTTTTCATCCCATGAGGGAGACTCTCTCTACTTGCTTCACAATGGGCCTTGAGTTGGTCAGTGAAGTTTAAGTGGAAGTGAAGCAGTTTTTAGCATAATTGGTCATGCTCTTTTCTCATCATCAAAACTATCAAGATTCCAGATAGAAGCTTTCTATGTTTGGCATTCAGAACACAAAGGATACAGGTATTTTGTAGCTAATATATAATAAATGCACAGCATGAGTAAAACATTTATTATTCTAAGATAGTTAAGAATCATTTATTATTGTAGTGTATTTTATATGAGCCTACTGGACTAATTCAGGATTTGGTCTAAAGGAGGGAGGCACACTGTAAGTGGAGGTTTCTCTCCAGCCTGCCAGTTCCCTAATAAACACTCAGAGGCTTATTGTTAATTACAATTGTTTGGCCAGTGGCTCAGGAATATTACCGACTAGTTCTCACAAATAACATAATCCAATTTTACTAATTTGTGTATTACTACATGGCTGTAGCATACTGGTAATGTTTTGGTCTCTTACCCCTTTGGTGGCTACGTGGCTGCTCCCTGACTCTTCCTTTTTTCTCTCTGTATATCTGTTTGGATCTCCCACCTGGCTCTATTTTGCCTGGCCATTGGCCAAATAAGCTTTTTTATTAACCAATAGTAATAAAACGTATTCACAGCACACAGAGGGGCATCCCATATCAGCATACTCTAACAGTGAAACCAACTATGAAACATAAAATATAAGACATGTAGGAACAAGTAGCTGATAAGCTGTGAACAGTGTCTGAAAGGTTTCTAATCTGCAATGGTACAATGATCAGCAGCATTGTCACATGCTCTAACTTGACACCAGACTCATTGTAAAATGAGCTTGCATGTTTAGGCAAGGAATTGGGAAGATTAAATATGCAGAGATAACAATGAAATTGATTCTCATTTCTATCTGGAACAGGTCACACCAAGAAGCTTTTGTGCTACACACAAAAAACTAAACCAAAACAAAAAAGTCAATAAGCATTCAAATTTATGGCTAGGACTAAGAAACATATTTTTTGTTACAATCAAGGAAATAATTATTTTGTCATTCATAAATCTTTGAGAGAAATGAACTGGTAAGAATAAAATGAACCTGTGACATTCATTAGAAATTAGGCTCACTCTTCCTGTAAGTGACCTGAGGCAACCTGTGAAGATGGTTCACTACTCTCTCAACCCAGAAAACCCTACAAAATCATGCAAGTCAAGAGGTTCAAATCTCCGGGTTCACTTTAAGAATACCCGTGAAACTGCCCAGGCCATCAAGGGGATGCATATCCGAAAAGCCACAAATACCTGAAAGAGGTCACATTGAAGAAGCAATGTGTGCCATTCCGGCAATACAAAGGTGGAGTCGGCAGGTGCGCCCAGGCCAAACAGTGGGGCTGGACACAGGGTCGGTGGCCGAAAAAGAATGCTGAATTTTTTGCTGCACATGCTTAAAAATGCAGAGAGTAATGCTGAGCTTAAGGGTCTAGATGTAGATTCTCTGGTCATCGAACACATCCAGGTGAACAAAGCACCTAAGATGCGTCGATGAATTTACAGAGCTCAGGGCCGGATTAATCCATACAGGAGCTCCCCCTGCCACACGGAGATGATCCTCACCGAAAAGGAACAGATTGTTCCAAAGCCAGAAGAGGAGGTTGCACAGAAGAAAAACATATCCCTGAAGAAACAAAAACTTACGGCACGGGAATAAATGCAGCATAAAATAAATGCAGATAAAAGTTAAAAAAAGAAAAAGAAATCAGGCTCAATGCACCTAAAATTAAGTCTACATAAAAGGGTCACATCTACAAGGAATTTTAGGCATGGCTATTGGCATGTGTGATTACTGATAAACTAGTTAAAAAGAAACCACATAATTGGACAATTTTTGTAAGAATGTTAGGAACCTATAATCTAACAATGAAAGCGGCACCTCAGGATTTGAAATTCTTCTGGGTTCCCTGACCTGCAGGGGCCAGAAAGAAAAGACATCCACACTAGAGGAACAGCCTGTAACACATGAGGCTGAAGAGCGTGGTGGGAAATAAGGAACCTTCCTGAAATTAAAGGCCAGACACAACTGCTGATATGATATAACTTTCATTGTTTGTTTAAAAGCCTCAGTCCCTAACTCTGCTACACCACACCCACTCTCATCTTCTGGGAACAAAGGCAGGGCTATAGCTACAGAGAAAATTGAAAAAGTATCCAAATGAAAGGAACTGGAAGGGTCAAGCACAGATTAGTGGTATTTGCTTAAGGTGCAGAAGACCTTGGGTTGAAGCCCTAGCAACACAACAAACAAACAGATGGTTTAGAGAATCTAATCCTTTCTCTGTCTAGACAGACCGTCTAGACATCTAGGATAAAACAAAGGTCCTTCAAAGATGTCACATCCTCATTGCTGAACGTGCAGAAAAATTCTATTACACGGTGAAAGGAACTTTAGAATAACACAATTAATCTGCTCTTGAGATGGGGTGACTGTCCTGAATTATCTGGACAAGCTCCATTTCACCACATGAATTCTTAACAGTGGAAAGCCTTCCCTGCCCATGGTCAGAGACAGGTGTGGTTGAGGAAGAAACTCAGAGGAACACGGCACTCTCTTTCATTGTGAAACAGAACCATGAGCCCAGCAATGCTGGTGGCCTCCTTACACCAGATTCCCATGTAGGCATTTCATCATGGAATGTGTGTTCACGGACAGTTTTCTTTTAGATCCGCGAGATCCTTCTCAGGCTTCCAGCCCAACAACATTTAATGTAGTAGGTCTGTGCTGTTTAAACCACTGCATTTGTTGCAGATTTTTATATTAATATTACAGAATAATTACCATGTCCACTAATTATCAAATATGGACATAGAACAGTGGCCTCAAGCTTCCTGATGCTGTGACCCTTTAGTATGGTTACTCATGTTGTGGTGACATTAACCATAACATTCTTTTTGTTTCTATTTCATAATACTCATTTTGTACTGTTATGAGTTGTAATGTAAACATCTGTGTTTTCAAATAGTCATAGGTGACCCCTGTGAAAGGGTCATTCCACCATGCAGAGGGGCAGCAACCCCTAGAATGAGAACCACTGACATAAAGAAACATGATGTTTGGCCGTGACTTAATAATTGGGAATATCCTTACCCCTGTGCAGAACAAGCCTACCAATAAATGAACATAATAAGCAACAGAAGAAGCTGGCTCTGCATCCAAGATTGTGAAGCTCTTACAAACTAACTCAGAGGCCACAGCCAGAACCAAAACACTAGCAAGCATTCAACTTGAACAGTGCTAGAAGGGTCCAAGTTTTGTGTTATTTTTGAAATGTTAAGTAGCTTGAGCAGAGATGAAGCTGAAGAACTGGGACCAGGCTATAACACCCAATCCCTGCTCCTGTGACTCTAAATTTTCCCCCTAGACTCCACATCCAAAAGACTCCACAACCTCCTAAAACAGCACCATCAGTCAATGTGTGTTTCAAATTCACGAATCTGCCAAAGACATGCCATACTCAAATTGTAGCAGGGTGAGTTTCTGGATATGTAGAACGATGCTCTAATACTTTACTGTGATATACAGGGAAAGACTACACCATAAGCCTTAGTGGTGGGAGCCACATCCCACTCCTCAGAGCAGAAAAGCAACCTTCAGTATCATCTGCTTTTAGAAAGAATTACTGGGAAATCTACCACTGTGGAATCTACTTAGGATAAATCTTCATTTCACAATAGTCCATAAAGTATCATGTTAGATTGCTCTTATGATTAAAGAGTTTGTTTATAATGTGGACATAAAATATTCCCCTCATCCTTATCAGTAGTCTCCCTATAGCAAAAATAACAGAAGAGTGGTAATATGCAAGGTGAAATTCAGAAGTGTCACTGGTTCCTGAACACTCAAAAGACCATCTAAAATCCATTAAGGGTTTCTTTGCTCAGTCCTCCATCCCTGTCACAAAGAGGAGGACCAAAGATATACCCACTATTCAATCCAACCATTCCAAGTATTAATATTTAAAATCATTTTTACTTGTTATTATTCTGTAAATGTATGTGGGCATGCATGCCATGGTGCATGTGTGGAAGCAGAGAACAACTTCGTAGAGTTGATTCTTTCCTTCCACCTTTACATGGGTGCCAGGGTTGTCTGGCTTGCATAACAAGAGCCTTTAACTGCTGAGCCATCTCTCAAGCCCATAGCCTTTCTACTCCTAAGAATTAATCCAAGAAAATGAAAGCATATGACCGGGACTATACATGTGTGTTTACATAAACTTGATGTAAAATAACCCGAAGTTTCAAACAATTCAAATTCTCATTACCAGGTGGATAGATACATAATGATCAATGCATGCAAAGGATCACTCAGCAAAGACAGTAATTGTTAATATATACAAGGTAATGATGATCCCAAAACAGTTGTGCTGAGGATAAGAAGGCAGCAAGGAAGGTATTGCAATTATATTACCTTACTAAAATTAAAAATAAGAGAGGAAAAACAAAAAGAACAAGTGTGCCAGCACCCAAACAGTCATACCTTCCCTTAAAGAACTATTACCTCTTGTTTACTTCTTGCTTTGTGGTGGTTGGGGTGGAATCCAGGGCCTTAAGCATGCTAGGCAAGCATGTCACCACTGAGCTACATCCCCCTGTCACATCTATGTCTGAAATTAGGTCTTTAGTTCATGTTAATTTGCCCAGAGACAAATGGGTACAAGACATTAAACAATTCCCCTGGTGAGATTCATCACACCTGACCATCTATGGAAAAGCTGTCCCATGTGCAGCAGTCTGAGACTATAAATATACACTAGCCACAAATCTTTAGAAGAACAGCCGTGGCTTTTAAACATGAAACTCCTACCTGTCTAAATTGACTAGAATACAGGCTAGACTACATGAGATGGTATTATCGTTTATAAATGTGTAAATAAAGTAAAATATTGTTTACTAAGTAAAATATGAACCTAGTTAGCAAATATACTTATGGTTCTCACCAAATTCTAATATTACACACTGCGGTGTGTGGACCTTAGTCTGATCTCTAGGTAACTGGCTACAGACACGTGAGAGTGTGCACCAGTGTGCCCAATAATACACAAGTATAAATTAAAGTTCCTGTAAAAGATAAAATAAGAGTTCTCTTACAGTATGTAATTATCACCTTTATACCTCAACTCTGCATAGTTGTATAAAGTGAATGGAAGCCTGGGGTACAGCTCATCAGTAAAACTCTTACCTAGCATACATGTGACCCTGGGTTCTGTCCCCAGTCCCACAAGTAAATAATAATTGTGTGGTAGTTTGAATAAAAATGGCCCTCATAGGCTCATAGGGAGGGGCACTATTAGGAAGTGTGGTTTGTTGGAGTAGGTGTGGCTTTGTTGGAGGAAGTGTGTCACTGTGGGCAAGCTTTGGGGTCTCAGATGCTCAAATCATACCCAGCATTCTCTTCCTGCTGCCTGCTGATCTAGATATAGAACTCTCAGCTCCTTCTCAGGCACTTTGTTTGACTGTGTGCTACCATAGTTCCCTCCATAATGGTAATGGACTAAACCTAGTGAAATGTTTTCCTTTATAATAGTTGTCATGGTTGAGGTGTCTCTTCACTGCAACCCTAACTATGGTAAATAGACAAATAAATACAAATAATAGACAAAGAAGAAATAAATATTAGAGCTAAAAAACATCATATCTATCCATGTATAAATTTTTATGACTTTTGGGTAACAAAACATTGTTTCTCCAAGTTCATCACTAACCAACAAAAAGTCGCGTGCATGGAAAGGGGACACGTTCAAGGGTGAGACAGAGCTGACAGGGCAGGAGGGTAATAAGATAAAGTAAGAGTAAATAGAATGTATTATATGCATGTATGAAGTTGTAAAAGAATAAATTGTATTATTAAAAGCTAACATGGGATGAGGAGTAAACTAGCACTGGGTAACTTGAATAGGCCAAGGAGAAATTGCCTCATTGTTGTGGTACCCAGCTCACCCTATTTTCGACTCAATGGGAAAAGAAGTTTGGAAGTTTATGAGGTTGACTTCAGACAAGTTTCAGGTCAGTTAGTGGCTTGTCCAAGTCACTGTGTTTTATGAAAGGATCTCTTGGAAAGAATTCTGTAACCTGGGGCCCTGTAACAAAATTAGATCTCGGCAGCCATGTACAATAATGTCTAAAGTTCCCAGTTGTGACAGGACATGCCCCTGCCAAGGTGAAAGCCTGAGCGTGCTTAATTAGTGCAACAGGAAGCAACATTTTACATATCCACGCACTGTTCTTGGCTGTGCTTGAATCTTGACACTGTCTTGAAGAGGGATTACACCATTCATAAACATATTTGTGTGCACTTCATTCCGAGGTAAAGTTCAGAAGACATTACCCTGTGCTCTGAGTCCAAAGGAAGGCAAAAGGCTTTAGTTTTTCATTTAGAATGAACTCACAAAATGTATTGATCTTTTCTGCTGAAAAACCCTAGAAATTTACCCTTGACAGTTCTGTGTGTATAGTATCTCCATGATACATTCATGTAAATTTATATTACATTTCAGACTTAATCTCCATATTTCTATGACATAATATTATTGACAAATATGAACTTTGATTTTCTGTGTTTTTCTTATGCATTTTGAGAGTCATGCATATCAATTGAGCATCATAGTTCTATAATAAAAAATGCAGGCATACTTATGATAATTAGCATTAACATAAAGAAGAGGAATTAACCTGTTAACCTTTCCAGATTATTGATAGCTACATTTTTGTCATTCATTTTATACTTCTGGTGTTTTTATTTTTTGTATGAAACTGCTGTTAGTTTCCATAGAAACCTTTATTAAGCATCATTTCAGATTTTGCTATGTAAATAGAGTTTACATGCATTAGATTGCTGATTTGGAGACTGAGGGTACTGAGCCAAGGCTGAGTGATTTGGAAATCACTGAGAGAGACTAATTAAAAAGTGCTTTATGCAAAGTCCACATCGCTGTTTAATTAGTTGACTCTGTCAAGGGATTTGTAGATGTATTGGAAAAGCACAAACTAACATAGCCTAACTCCTAAAATTTTAATCATTGTGAGGACAGTGGAAAGAGTAGCATTATGTAAATCAGTCATTCTCTTGTAGCAGGCAACTTACCTACTGAAGGGATTTGTATCATGTTTGCATCGGCATAGCACTTTATTTTTCCTAACAAGAAGCATTGGATAGGTCCCTGGGATGCTTGTTGGTGGGGATCTGGGCTAGAAAGTACCTATAGATGCTTCACTGACTCATTTACAGTTTTTTTATCTTTTATCTTTTAGGTAAGATGCCTTACCTCTGAGTCTCAGGTCCAATAACTGTAACATGATAATGTAACGTGATAATAGCATCTACTTCACTTCTTTGCAAAGAAATACTACAACCTGGAATTACTGTTGTCTCTTCCTTACTGCAAGGGATTGGTTCTAGAACAATCCCCTTTTACAGACACCAAAACCTAAGGATAATCAGGTCTTTTGCATAAGCTGGAGTAACAGTACAATATAAAATAAGCATATCCCCCTGTATATGAATATCAAATTTCCAGATCAGCTATAATATTATAGACAGTTACATTCTATGACAGTGTTGCATGGTTAAGGATAACGGCAAAGAAGAAGTCTGTACATAGTACTGATGCAATGTTCCTTGAATAGTTTCACTCCACATTTGGTTAGTTTGCAAATGTGGAACCCACAGGTATGAGGGGTTGACTGTACTTACATAAATGCTAAGTTATAGTGCTAGTGTTGGTTGTATGTGACCAGAGAAAAACAGTGATATTGATCATCTCCAGAAATACAGTTCTTGATGTTGTAAATTTAACATAACTCTATCCAAAGATATGAAAACCAGATGAAATAATACATAATCACTCCTTAACTGCCTTACACAGTGTTAAAAGACATTTGCTTTGCATTACCATAGAAGTGCTCATATAGTTTTTTTCTTCTTCTGATTTTAAAAGCAATGCAGTGACAGGTGTGGTGGCACACACCACTAATCCCAGCACTCAGGAGGTGGAGGCAGGTGGATCTCTGTGAGTTCAAGGCCAGTCTGGTCTACATAATTACATGGTGAATTCCAGGGCAGTAGGAGCTACACCGTAAGACCCTGTCTCAAAAAGAGAAAAGAAAATAAAAGGAAAGAAAAAAGAAAAAAATGCTTGTAAAGCTTATTTTATGCAATTTATCTTCCCACAATTAATTCCTGATTTGGAGTATTTTCATATAATTTTAAGTCATACACTTGATATGTTACATATGACCTTTTAAACACAAATGTTGCTTTTTCTTGTAGGTTTATGAATTTCCTTTTGGCCATTAAAATTTCAATGGCTATATAACATTTTGCACATAGATAATATCTAGTTTGTCATTTCTCATCCTATACATTCTTGGCCATCAGCACATTAAGCAAAACGCTTCAGTGAAGTAACAAGAAAATCTTTCTAACTCATTCTTTTCCGTTCTAGAATTTTTTCTTGAAGTTTTGTTTCCAGGACTGGAATTGATTTTCTACAAGTTCATTCTGAAGCTATAGCAGTTCTCAGGCTTTTGAAAATAAAATGCTCCAAAAGTCAACTCCTACCAGCACTGCATGAGACACTCAGTGTTTTTCCATTTTGATTGCATTGTGATAATCACAGTGTGTGTGTAATTCAGTATCTCACATCCAGGAGGATTATACCTCCCATGTTTTTGATATTGCAGCTTGGCTTTATAGTCCCCATTTAATAGCTCTGTAATATTCTTTCCCATAAAGGCACTATAATTACTTAGCCATTCTTATCTTATTGTTGGACATTTAGGATGCTTCCAATTTTCCTTATTAAAAAACAATGAATATAAGACAAAAGGTTTTTCTTGGCTGTTGCTGTTACTATTTTTAGATTGTTCCCTTATAATAGATTCCTAAACATGTAATTACCATCCTAAAAGCATAGTAGCTAGGGATCTCTTAGAAACATGTATATAATTTTGTGGTTGGGCAGTGCGTTAATTAAGTGCATAAATTTACCGAACTGACTGTGTCCTTGGCCTCTTTTTAAATCTACTCCATTTATAGTGACAACTTTGGTTTTATTTTTCTACTTTATTTCTCATTCCCACCCGTTGGAAGAAAATGGGAACAATGCTTTTTAATTTAGTGTACACTTGTATTTGTTGTCAAAGGTAGAATGAAATAATTTGGTGGTAATGCTGACCAGTTCATGACTTGTATGATATTGATAGTTAGTCCCATACTACAGTGTGGATGTCTCCTCAAAATACACATTAATATTTAATTGGAATTGAAAGTATTCATAAACTGAACCTTAGAAACTGGATCTTCAAGAGACTGCATGAAAGGGGTCATTGCAAAGGGGGGATTGACAAAAGGCTTTAAGGCTATTCTCATTCTCTGTCTTCCAGCTTGCTTTTCCTTACACCATACACAAGATGATGTACTCCTTCACTTGTAGACTTCCAGCCTCTAGAACTGTGAAAAACTGAACCTCCTGTATTGGTAATTTGCACCACTTGTAGTATTTTGTTACAGTAGCAGAAAACAAAATGAGGTTATCTGGTAGGATAGCATTTCAAGACTCCTGGTAAGCAGAGTTGTACTACAGTAGCTTAGAGACTGCCATTAGTTTTTAGACAGCACTTCTTTTTGTGATAAGTTCACTTTATTACTAGTTTTCCAGCTATGCAGACTTTGCACTTGGCATTTACTTATCATGCAAGAGAGATCAAAGAAGACTATTCCAATTCAGTTCCATTTACATTAGTATGTGTCTATCAGCCAAGATAGGTCCTAATTTATTTTCATCCATGGTGTCCTATGGTGTAACTTCTTTTTTTCCCTTTGGAAGTTTGGCTCCAGTGGCAAGTCACAATCCCAAAGATCAACCAAGAAGCTGACTGTCAATCAGAGTTGAGGAAAATGTTGTCTGTCCACCCCTCCTCCGCATTTGCTCTTTGAAATAGGCTGGCTTAGAACTTTAGGAGGGACCTACCACACCCAATTTTTCCTATTTCTTAAATCTCAATTAACCTTCAATTTATTAGTACCAAGTTCAAGTGTTCATGGCCTTAACCTATTCCCATCTGCTTCTTAGAACCCTGTTTCATGTGCTGTGAAACCATCTGAGCTCACCTCCAGAAAAGACATATGAATTAGAAGGAGGCAAGTCTCCTGTGGAAGATCTCTGAGATCTTCCAGTCCTCAGTCTACTCCAGCCCTGAGAGATGAGCCATGTCCAGCCCAGAGCAGCAAAACCTCCCAGGTGATCCCTAGATTCACAACCTAAACAAATTATTGTTATTTAAGATAGCAACCCTTGGTGGTGGCTTGTTTTGAAGGTGTATTGTATCAGTAGATAACTGATGAATATTCTCTATAACTTGCAGTCCATGACCCTGACAGCATGATAGCTTAATTCAATTAAGGAACAGAACTCGGCCTAGGGAATGTTCAGTGTATTTGTTTTTTCCTCCTGAGAGAAACGATACAATATTACGCCTGCATCTCACAGAACAAAGCCAAATGTTTGTTTAGTTCCTGAGATAAAGAGGATTTTATCTAAGGCAATGAAGCTACACAATTTAGGAATTCTAGTGTACACAGAGGCAATGTTGATAACGGGACCCCTTTATGTTCATGTGTTTATTGTGCAGCGCTTCCATCTGTGGGATCTGCTATTTCATGGAAATATGTACCAAAGCTTAGCTGGAATCATACAATTCTCTAACTTTGTGTTGTATCTAGACACCATAATTTCTCAAGTGTTACTGTCACCGAGTGATGAAACTGACAGTATTTTCATGCAATATGCACAGTATTCACCAGTTTCCTATTTCCTATCAATATAATTGTTATCATTGATAGTTTGTACCATTCATGAGCTGGAGTTACAAGTAGACCCTTTGCAAGAGCAATACTCTCTCTCAACTCCTGAGCTATCTTTCCAGTGCCCTAAGCCCTTTTTATACTTATTTATGTGTGCCTGTGTGAGTGTGTGCGCATGAATGTGCTGGTGTCATCCTCCACCATTTTCTACCTATATCTACTCAGGCAGGGTCTCTTTTGATATCTGAAACTTGATTTTAATTAGAGAACTTTAGTGATCTCACTGTCCTCCCCTACTCGGGGTTATGAGTATTTGTAGGAATACCCAGTTTGTCTCTTGGGTACTGGGATCTGAACTCTGTTCTTCATGGCTGCAGAGAACTGCTGAGTGACCTGCCCAGCCTCTATCTGTTGGGTTTTGTTTAATTGTGTGGTTTTTTTTTCCTTTTGGTTTTTTGAGACAGGGTTTCTCTGTGTAGTTTTGGAACCTAACCTGGCACTCGATCTGGAGACCAGGCTGGCCTCGAACTGACAGAGATCTGCCTGCCTCTGTCTCCCGAGTGCTGGGATTAAAGGCATGCCCTACCACGTCTAGTGATATGTCTTATTTTTAAGACAAGGTCTCATTATGTAGCCCAGGATGCCTTCAAACTCTTATGCCTCCTGTCTCAGCTTCCAGAATGCTAGAATTACAGGTGTGATCCATCATGACAGGTTCCTTCTTGATACTGTTAATCATCACTGTCAAATGTAGCGGCCACATGTGCCTTAACCAAGTTTCAATTGGAATTAATTGAAGATAAATGAAACTAATTTTTGGCTCCTCCATCTCACAAGCCTCAGTTATGTGTCAGTAGCCACACATGGCCGGAAGCCACCTTAGTGGACAGCACCGAGGTGGATTTTCATTCCTGAAGAAAGTTCTATTGACCAACACTGTTCTATACCATGTTCTATTTTAATGACTCCATAAATGTGAATTCAATTGTCTTCCTGGTTATTTTAAGTATTCACAAGTTAGTGTTTTGGGTGACTTGTTGAATTTTCTGACTAAAGAGAACAGCTACAAGTCTATTCACCTCTATTGCACAATCCAAAGCTGCCTTCTTTTGGTCAGCTTTGCAGGTCTTGGTCAGTGACATCTCCCTCCTCAAAGCAGAGTCATGCTTCACAGTCTGTCAGCCAATCCCTTCTGCCCATTCGGGATCTCATTCAGGATCACTTCAGAAGCTAATCTCAGTCTCCATCTTCCCACCATTGCCATAGCCTCATCCCCATACTCTCAGCTCTGCTCTCAGGGGACTTAATTGGTGCTTCCCCTTTGGCGAGTCCTTCCACCTTTTCTCCGTGCTTGTACTCTCACTGGCTCCAATAGCACTGGCCTTGTTATTGCCTTTCTACCAGGCCAGTGTTTGTGCTTATGTTCAAGTTCTCGCTCCTGCTAATGTTGGGATGCTGACACTCATCACCTTCAAGTCTGCAGTCCTCTTCCCAGCAAGGTTTTCTCCACTTATCCTTCCTAAATTGTAGTCCTTCATTTCAGTTCTTACTGTCTCCATAGCTCTTATGATCAGGCAATAATGAGCATGCCCCACACCCTAGTGCTGCTGTTTTCCTCCTCCTATACCTTTGGTCCTCTTCCTTTCAGTCTTTTTCAGTCTTTTCCCTTAAATTGAGTTGTAAGCCCTTTACAATAGTAGGTGCTTATTAAATATTTATTGAGAGAAAGAAATATATCTCATACAAAAATAATAGCCTGTACTCTAAGAAAATGCAAGCTAAATGATTATTTAGCTAAGAAAAATTATCTAAGCATTCACAGACGCAAGACCTGTCTTCACAGATATTACAGTTTAAGTACTAAAGCATTTCTTAGAAAACAAAAGAATGAAAGGCAATATAGCATTAAAAGCCAAGTAAACAGATTCAGGCACTGTGCACAGCCCAAATTCCATTGTTTCTGTTTACTACAGAAAAAATAGAGAGGGAAGTATTGCCACTGCTTATTTTAAACATGATGGGTTTCCCCTTCCTCCTGCCTCTCAGATAGGTTGTATTCTTAGTTTCCCTGAAGCCAGGCTGCAGATATTCTAAAAGTCTAGATTGGAAACAGATTTATAACAAGCAATTCCCTTAGAGAACTCTGTTAAAAATGACCAAGTTAGACCTATCATACTCTATTTACATGTATTGACGTTATAAACTTTTCTTATATAAAATTTAAGTATTATTGAAAATAGAATATTCTATGCAATAAATATTTTTTCATCCTATCTTGTGAAAGCTCATTGTCTTGGGTTATTTATCTCTTTCCCTTTGAGATGGCCTAAGAGAATGCATGCTTACAGGTCAAGAGTTATAGATTTTACCCTTCTCTTTCCAATTGCTCTATACACAAGTTCTATACATGAAAATTTTATGAATAATCAATTTCTAGGATGTCCTAAGTATCTGCTAACCTCAATCCAGGAAACCCATACTTTTGTTGTGCAATTAAAAAATGAGGCCAATTTAGTAGAGTCCATCATTATGGGTAAACTTAAATTAGACTTATAACACTGGAAATATTATGAGAATTATCATTATTGGGTAGGGAAATTCTTGCCTCTTGTCATTTTCCAGTATGATCTATGATGCAAAAGTAAATAAATTGTCTTTGCCCATATGATCAAATGGCTTGGAATAGAATTGTGATAAGGCAAAGTAAAGTAATTCCTATATAAAACAATCATCCCTGTGGGGTCCACCAAGCCCCCAGACAACTTGGAAAGACATACTACCCTTCCTGCTGGCTTGAGTGAGCAGTGCACAAGCAGCTGCTGTCCAGCTGGAAGCCACCCTCTGGTGGCCAGGTGACACAGTACTTTCTTGGCACCTGTATCCACAAACATAATTTTCATTACATAGCCTGAGATGATGCAAGCCACTCCTCCCCTGACCTGTAGATTAAAGCAGTCACAGAGAAAAGGACCAAATCAATGTTGCTTATATGTGTCTGAGGCTCCCATCACCTAAGTGTGCAAAAACACATTTTCCCTCTAGTTCAAATACTGAATGTCTGACTGCTCTGTTGCTTTGTCATTCACTTGCATTGTTTCTTTTTGTCACTAGCTCCACAGGAGACTAGTCTTACTAAAATGTGGGAACATAAATTCATGGTGGGAGGGGACAATATACATTTACGTTATTTAAGCTCTTTTATAAGCTAGGCTTTCATTTATTCTCCTTTGAATCCCCAGACCTGATATAATTTATTCACACTCACAGCCTGTAACAAAAGTAGAGAAGATGACCCACACTGAGCTGTTACTTTGTCAATAGTTACCTGTGCAGATTTTTTTAAAGTTGGGGTTTTCCAGAAGGTGTCCAGGTAGGCGACACTGGAAGCGATGTTGCCAGAACTCGGGGAACCAAGGATTCCTTGTGTTGGTATCTAGCCTCAGCTTCAGGAAGTAGTCATCGAATGACCTGACCTCTGGAGACTGCAGCTTTATTGTGATTCCTCCGTTGGCTTCCACTTCATAACCTTCAATGACTTCATCTCTGTCTGCCCATCCATCGCTAAAACAATTGAGGGAATGGGGTGAGGAGAGAAGAAGACAATGTCTCATAAATGAGTTCAGAAATACTTACAAACAAAGCAATCCAGAGAAGATAAAGCCTACTTTAAGCCACTGTAACTACCCATCAGTTACTAGACAGGAGAAAATTGTGGAAATGAAAGCTCCTGCTTGTGTATTTGCAGAGGGAAAGTGACTACAGCCAAAGTCTACTGAGCCTTTCCTAGTCAGAAGATTCTGTTCATCGCTTTCATGGAACAGAGATGAAATATTTTCAGAAATTATCTGAAGTTTTCATGGGTTCAGACAATCATGTTCCCATGTATAGTTCTCATAGTGCTAAATAATAAAATCATCTTGTAATAATTGTCCACACCAGTGACAACAAAGCCCAAATGCCTAGATTTTTCACACCAAACACTCAACATGTGAGGGGAACCCTGCAGGTGGTCATGGCAGTAAAACAACCTGTGAAGAGATGAGAATAAAAATCCACTTTAGATGGAACTCATCAACCAGGATCAAGACTTCAGGGATTCTGATGCCAGGTGCCTTATTAACAACAGATTTAAACATAGTACAATTTGGAAAAGAGTTTTCTGGTGTAATACAATCCCTGGTGCACAAGGATTACCCACATCAAAACTTGACTCAGGGTACATGTTATTTCTTCCAGCAAGATGGGCTCTAGAGATAGGCTATCTGTAGTAGCTTGAAGGCCTAAGAGAGGGTCTGGCCTGGACTTGGCCATACAGATATTGTAGGGATCATTGAGCTATTAGTTACCTCTTGTCATGCTTGTGTGTGCTTGGAGTGGGACCTCTGACTCTACAGAAAATGTAAAGGTCATTTAGACTATTAAGTATCTCTGGTCTCCAGCCTGGTCTACAGAGCTAGTTCCAGGACAGCCAGAGCTGTTACACAAAGAAACCCTGTCTAGAAAAACAAACAAACAAAAATATCTCTGGTCCTGGTTATGGGAGCTTGAGGAAGCCCCTGGCTATAAGGTCCATTTAGATTGCTAGCTACTTCCAGTCCTGGTTGTAGGAGCTTGATATCATTTGGCCCAACAGATAAAACAGATCATAGGGTTATTAGTCACCTCCAATTCCCATCTTTCTGAATGGAAGAACAGATTTTCCATCTTTCCCATTAGAAAGACAATCCTGTGTTCTTAACATTCCCCATCTCCCTTGGGGATCTGTGGGTGCAAGGACTTTCTTGCTGTGCTTCTAACAAATGTGGTTTCAACATTATAGTCAAACCATAACAAGGGTTGTATGCTATGAAGTAACAGATGAATTTAGCAGTGTTTGCTCCTGGGATATTCTTCTCATTTGGCTCCCATTTGGCCAGAGTATTTTCCCAGTGCTATCCCAAAATAATAGCATTTGTGGAAAACCATCTCACTCCCAAATATAAAGAACTCTCTTGTTCACTAAGTAGATGCCACTGACATTTTATCTAGAAGGTTGGGTTTTTAAAATGCATTCACCTTCTGGAGCAGTCACATCTCCTGTGAGTGACATAGTATCAATTAAGTTCTAGTGTACACGTGACCTGAGAGGTACGAAGAGCTGAACACACAAAAAGCCTTTCTTTATTCATGATTATTACTGTATGTGAAAAACATTGAATTCAGCTGTTCTGAACTTTTTTTTTTTTAAAAAAAAGCAGGTTTTTAGCAGCCAAGGGAAACATTGCAAAAATGCTACAAGACACCCTGGAGAGGTTGGTCTGGATGTCTAGGCCATCTGGGTTTGTTTATTGTCACTTATATAAACTAATCTCATAACTTCTCACAGAAACCAGGAGGCAAAATTTAGCATTCGTTTCAAAGGGATGACTCCCAGACTGAAGAAGAAAGAAATCCTAAGGCAATAAAAACTTGTAAGCAGTTGGGGGATTTTTGTCTCAAAGGGGCGGCAAAATAATTGACAATTATAGGTTTGCGAAAGTAAATGTGTGAATTAAAGGGAAGTTGGGACCTCTCCCCAGGAAGCTTAGTAGAGCTAAAGGCATGTTAAGACCACCTAGGCCAGAGAGCAGATTTATCTCATCGCTAGACACACAGATACATAGCATAGCCACCTGAAGTTAATGGAACATGATGCTATAGGCTATGCTACAGAAAGTGTCTTGTTTGCTTTTCACAGAGCAGGGAACTGGGCTGAGTACATTTGACTGAGCACAGCTCACCCCTGGTTACCTGGAAATATGTGTTCTCTCTTTAACTGAGCTAATTGGTTGAGTTCCTAGAAGGCCCCCAGTGAACCACCTTGAACTACACTTTCAATGGGTCCAGAGTGATAAAGAGTAGGGCAGAAAATATGTCCCTGAGTTTAAGGGATTTTGAGGCACAGTGTAGAGTAACCATACCAGACCATGTGGGCATGCCTCCTGTCCTGCTAAGAGAGATGCTTCACAGTTCTGTGTACATTCTGTACCTTCATCTGAATTCACATCATTGTATCCATGATACTTAGCTACAACTTCAACTGAGGATAAGAGGCATTATTTCCTGCCTACCTTACCACCACCATTTCTGTTATTTATTTAAAGGTAATTTAAGTACTAAAGGTTTTTAATACAGAAATAGATATCTAACAAGAATAGATACAGAAATAGATATCTAACAAGAATAAAGAAGTGGTCAGTTTCACCATGAGGGAGAGGTTGGAAGTTAAATGCAGGTGTGTGTGTGTGTGTGAGAGAGAGAGAGAGAGAGAGAGAGAGAGAGAGAGAGAGAGAGGAAGACAGAGAGGAGGGAGAAAGAGTGTGTGTGTGAATGCCTATATATGTGTGTCTCTGTGTATGAGTGAATGTGTGTGTGTGAGAAAGAGTATGTGAGTGCCTATGTATGTATGTCTCTGTATGAGTGAGTGTATGTGAGAAAGTGTATGTGAGTGTGTGTGTTTGTGAGTGTGTGTGAGAAAGTGTGTGTGAGTGTGTCTCTTTGTGTGTGAGAGTGTGTGCTTGTGTGAGAAAGTGTGTGTGTAAATGCCTATGTGTGTGAGTGTGTCTCTGTGTATGAGTGAGTGTGAGTGTGAGTGTGTGTGTGTGTGTGTGTGGGAATATAAAGAGAGTGTGCTGAGACTACTATAAGAAGGTGATATCTGACCTAAGGAGGAGTCAGCATTAGTCAGGTAAAGAATGGGGAGAGGTGTCAGTGGTCTCTGGTAGAAACAGTCATCCATACAGCTGGAATAAGAGAAGTGTGGCATAAACTTTCCAGGCTAAGGACCAGGCTAAGGACTGGATTAATGTGTTAATCCAGAAGCAGGGGAAAGGCTCGAAATATTGTTGGCTTGTTACTCATAAGGTCCCCCTTCCTTCCTCCAGCAGGTTAAGTGGCCAGAGTACAGTACCAGTGATGGATTTCTCTGCTCACTGTCACTGAATATGAGAGATAGTTAAATTGATTTAACAGATTGACTTATCCACCTTTCTTTTTGATCAATCTACTAAGAAAGGCATAACCTTTAAATCCATATTGAATTAATTGTCTGCTGGAAAGAAATACAAATCCTGATGAAAGGCAATAGGAATACATTTAAATTCATAGATTCAAATAAATTCTGTTACATCTTAACTACATCTACAACAGCTTGAGGTTTGAACTATAGTTCATGTCATCTTAAAGGAGAGCAAATCAAAACCAGTTAGACTTTCAAAGATTTCTGCCTATGGTTATTCTTTGAAATCAAAGTGAATTTCAGCTTAAAGAAAATAATTATTTTTTTACATAGAGGTCAGTCTGGACGTGTTGCTTCCCAAAATTCAATATTGTGAGAGGTTTATTTAGTTTACCATCTATTTAAAAACATATACCATTGTAATTTTAAATAGCATATGAATGAAAATTGTAGATCTGTTTTGCTTTCTCCCTCCCCATCTCCATACTTTCTCCTCTCTCCATCTTCTCCTCTTTGAATCTCTACCTATTTTATTTCTTTCATTATGTACCATTTTTGTAAAATAAAATATAATGTGTTAATCCAAGAAGCAGAACATTTTTGACCTCCACATCTTAGGAACAAATCATTCTCTGTGAACTCAGACCAATTTGCAATTTAGAGAGTTGGAGCCCTACATCTTTTGATGGCAAGTTGAATGCTTTCATCCCCATTAAAGATGGCACCCATTCCAAAAGTTACAGCTAGTGTTAAATTCAAGAGGTCATAAAATAAAGGCAAGAAAAAGAACGTGACAGCAAAATCATTCAGGCAGGATTACTGGGTGAATATTTATTTAAGTAGGGTGTGATTGGAATATTATATGTGAGCTTAAATCTGCTTCCAGTAATGTGCAAGGAACTTTTATTGTCATTGGCTTTTTTTTTTTTTTTTGAAGCAGGGTATCATTAAATAGTCTTGGCTGACCTGGAACTTACAGTATAGCCCAGTCTGGCCTTGAACTCATAGAGATCCACATGCCTCTCCTTCGATGAAAGGTGTGTACCACAACTCCCAGAATATATAAGGAATTTAAATAAAATAATCTACTTAGAAATATTGGTAAGGTAGCTCTTCATTTTTATACTTTAAATTACTTTATCTGTATATTCCTTGCTGCCAAGTGCATTTACAGAGAACACTAAAGGTCATTTTCCTGTTTAGCTGTGTTAAGAATTTGGGTGATGACATTTTTTTGGGGGGGTGTTTTCTATGAAATGTGTTTTAACAGGGAGCCAGAGGCATGCCTCATGGTGTGCCCTGTACTTGACCTGAGGTGACTTCCATCACCTGGTCACCCCTTATGAGTTGGGAGTACATCCAGGCTGCTGGAAGGAGAGTCCACTTCAGACATCACTGGACTCCGAGAGGCACATTTATGGCCTCTGGCAATCTTGCACTGCAGCATCTGCTTCCCTGCCTGGTACCTGGAAAAAAACTGCACATTGTGGAGGAACAGGACAATTGTTTAACAAAAAACCCAATCAATGCCTTAATGATTTCTCAAAAAATTAGAATCCTCAGTTTTTCTCCCCCTTCAATTATTTTGTGTGTTTATGTGTGGGCCAACTTGTTCATAAGTGTACATGTGTATTTATTTTAATGTGGGTACTGGAGATTGACATTAAGAATCTTCCTAAATTGTTCCCTAACTTATTTTTGAAGCATGGTTCTCAGTGAAGCTGGGCCTTGTTTGGCTAGGCTGGCTGGCCAGTGAATTCCAGGGAGCCTCCAGTTTCCACTCCTCAATGCTGGTACTATAGGCACCTGCTGTTGCATCTGGCTCATTTTACATTTGTGCTGGGGATCAAACTCAGGTCGTCACGCCAACTTGGCTAGCATTAGGCTGACTGAATCTTCTTCCCAGGCCCATGCTTTCCATATTTTCATTCAGCAATTCTTCAAAAGGCTATTTTCTCCCTGCCAAGCCGTTTTCCTCTTCCTTATAAAATTTCCTGCTTGAAACTTGAATAACTCTGTAAGATTTCTTCTACCAAACAATTTCTGGCACTAACAACAGGAAAATACGGTTTCTTCAAACTCCATTAGTGACTTTACTAAGCTTCGTAGATATTATTTTTACAAGAAATGGATAATAAGCATTGGAAATTATAGAATACATTAATGTTTTTTAAATATGCAATTATTTTAGGAAATATATTTATATTTTATTCATTTGAATTTGTGCCAAACCATTTTTCTTTAAACTATTGTGAATTCAAAGAACTTTCTTATTTTTTAATAATTTATTTTTATTTTAGGTGTTTTGCCATCATGTATGTCTGTGTGAGGGTGTCAAAAGGCTTCAAACTGGAGTTACAGACAGGTGTAAGCTGCCCTGTAAGTGCTGGGAATTGAACCTGGGTCCTCTGGAAGAGTAGACAGTGTTCTCTACAGCTAAGCCATCTCTCCGGCCTCAAACTTGGTACAATTCCGAGTCTCTGTTTTTGTTTGTTTGGTTTGATTTGGTTTTTTGAGACAGGGTTTCTCTGTGTAGCCCTGGATGTCCTAGAACCAGCTCTAGCTCTGTAGATCAGGTTGGCCTTGAACTCAGAGATCCACCTGCCTCTGTCTCCTTAGTGCTTGAGTTATAGGCATGCACCACCACTGCCTGGCAAACTCTGTATTTTTAATAGTAAAATTATAACTCATTTAAAATATTATAGGTATTTTTAGACAGGGTCTGTCACTGAACCTACAGCTTGCCAAATTAGCTAGGAAAATCAGAATAAAACAGTATCTTCAAAATATATGTAGCAGTAGAGAAATAGCTCAGTCAGCAAACTAAGAGCCCAGAACCCATGAAAAAGAAAAAAATGGGAGTAGTGGTACATGCTGGCAGTCCCAGAGTTGGAGAAATGGAGACAGGAGAATCCCTGGAGCTAGCTGGACAGCAAGCCTAGCCTAGCCTACTGAGCAAATTTCAGGCCAGTAAGAGCCCTGGTCTATGAAAAAACTAGGTGAAATATGTCTGAGAAACAAAAGCTGTGGTTCTTCTCTAGCCTACACACACACACACACACACACACACACACACACACACACACACACACTTGTACATAAACATAGACCTCATATGCAAACAAGCATAAGATTATATAATTTATAGTATGAAAAAATTCATAATGGTTGAAGTGTATCATCATGTAATTTATATGAGCTTATGGGAAATATGGGAAATTCCATCATTAGAGTGTTGCAAATCACTTGACTATTTTTTTTTTTCAATTTCTACTTAGAAGTCTCCAGACCATGGCACAAGAAAATGAAGTGATGATGATCTTGGCCCAGTGGATTTGCTAAACTGAGCCATAAGCCTGGCAAAACCAGTTTGGTCAGACATCTCAACACAAAACACTGGAGAAGGCAGAGCTACCAGCAGAGTACATCTCCCTCCTGACTGTGCTTAACTGAAAATTAAAAGTTCTAGATTTCAAGAAAAGAACCAATGGAAGGACTTTGGAGAACCACTGGACACAGTAAGTTCCCAGAATAAAGTCCACATTTCTGTGGGGTTTGTTAAAGTACTAAGAAAGTCTTCTCTTAATACTGAGGAAAACTAATTCCTAAGTTCAATTCTGCCCAACAGAGACTAAAGAGCAAGATAAAAAGAGATCAAAGGACTCTAACCTTCCTCTAGAGCTACCTTAAGAAACGTACAAGTCTCAGTACTCAAAGACAAACAATATCCAGAATCAAATAAAAACTATCAGATACATAACTCTATGTGCAGGGTGATAGGAAGAGAAATATTAAAGCCATAACTCTAAAGAATTACTACATGGCAATGTAGGCCAAGTAGCAGGTTCCAGAGTCATGTGACAGAATGACAATGGGTATATTTTAGATTGAGGAAAGCTCTGAGTTCTCAGGAGGCAACTTTGAAGAGACAATGTTAGACCTTGTAAAGTCCTAAGCACCAGCAGTAGCTTCCCAAGATGGGTTTGGGGGCATATCAGAAAAAGGTTTTTATTTTATGTTTTTATTTTATTTTATGAGGCACTTGGGATGCCTCCCTGAGCTGTTTAGCAATGAAGTGTTTCTGACCTTGTAATGACATAGAAATAGCCTTCTATTTGTACTCATATTCTCAGCCTCAACTGACAATGTCACTTGTAAAAGAGATGTGTGAATATGCATGGAGGCGGGGATAAGGGGCCACGAGGAGCCAGGGTTTTGAAGATGAAAGTAGGCAGTGAATGAACTATGGCTGAGTGGTTTTCCAGGGCCACTTTTTAACTCTCTGAGATGAAAAGGAGGATGTCAGAATCTTTCAGTTTCTTTGTAAAATGGATTTATTTTTCCAACTTGAACAAAAGGTCAAAGCACACTAATTTGTGGGTTTTTGAAAGCAAATCCAATGGTTTAATAACTTCATTAAAGAATTCCCCTAACAGACACAGTACAGTTTATCCTAACCTCTCATTCATAGGTCCTACTCTTAGAAGAAAGAAAATGCCCATACCAGTTTGGGGTCAACAGCAATATGGCTTGTTAACTCATTTTAAAGGTCCAAACAATTTCAGATTTTTTTTCATTCAAAGTAAAATATTCTTTAAAATTTTATTGAAGTTTCTCATAAGCTGGTCAAGTAAATTCATATGTGATTCCCCTTAAAATAATAACCTAGAAGTAACAAATTAAATTTAATCAAGAACCAATAAGTGATCCTTGGAGGCTAGAAATAGTGAGAAATCAAGACCAAATGAGAGAATGGAACAGCAGTCCAAAGAAACTTGGCTTCTCTGTGGAGCTCCAGAGGATGGAAAATGAGTTCTAGCATCCATTTTTTCATGGCAAAGCTGTTCCATGAACCATGGAGGGGTCAAGAACACCAGGAGAACAAGTCCCACAGAATCAATTAAGCAAAGCTCATAGGGGCTCACAGAGACTGAAGGGGCAGTCACAGCCTGCATGAGTCTTGTTAGGTTCTCTGCACATACATTATGGTTGTGTAGTGTGGTGTTCTTGTAGGACACTTAACAGTGGGAGTGGAGATGTCTCAGACTCTTTTGGCTATTTTTGAAATCCTTTTCCTTCTACTGGGTAGACTTGTTCAGGCTTGATGTGAGGGTGTACATGGTCTCAATGTATCTTGTTACATTGTGTTTGGTTCATAGCTCTGGGAGGCCTGATCTTTTCTGAAGGGCAACAAGAGGAGTGGAGCGGAGAGTGTGGGTAGGGCAGACTGTGGGAGGTGGAAGGAAAGGAAACTATGGTCCCAACATTTTGCAGGAGAGAATAGAGGGAGATTGGAGATTGAAGATAGAGGGAGATTTCCATATATATATATGGGATCAAAGAAAGGGATCAAAGATTATGAAGTCCTGATAACGTTAGTATTCAGACAGCTATACTGGCCTGTCCTTGGGGTTCTGACAGGATATGCCCTCAACTGCAGCCACTAAGAGCACCACCTGTCCTATTCACTATGTTCCCTTTTAAAAGGGCCCTGCCCGTCTCCCAGATCTCTCTCTCTCTCTCTCTCTCTCTCTCTCTCTCTCTCTCTCTCTCTCTCTCTCTCTCTCTCTCTCCGTCTGTCTCTCTCTCTCTCCGTCTGTCTCTCTCTCTCCGTCTGTCTCTCTCTCTCTTTCTGCTTCTTTGTCTGTCCCTCTGTCTCTCCTTCCTCTCTCTACCTCTCTCCCATGCTTCTGTCTCCAGAGGCTGGTTGCCCCTTCCCCTTCCCCCTTCTTACAATCTCTTCCTTTGAATTAAAAAAAAAAGAAAAAACTTCCACATGGATTCTGTTGCATGATGTCTTTCTCTCACACATCACTTTTTTAAAATTTTGATACGACAGATATCAAACACAATCAGTATCATAGTTAACGAGTAATTAACTCAAAAGTTCATCAAAAAGAAGAGATAAGTAAATGACATTATAGTCATACAAATGAATACTATAAATAAATGAGAAAAACTATTCTTTTTAAACAAAGATAAATCTCATATGCATAAGGCTGATTTAAAATAAATGCTAAATAAATTAGAATATTTAAGTCACAGTTACAGGTGACATTTCTCTAGTTTTAAAAATCAGAATTAGTTTTGTTTTGGATAGCTACTGGGAGACTTGTGGGCCAGGATGACAGTCTATTTCCTTATCTGGATAGAGGTTATATGACAATTTCTACCTAATTAGAATTCTCTGAGTCTAGCACATTTTTGCCCTTTTCTGCCTAAATGTCATACCTGAAAAGTACATATATTTAAAAGTTAGACATAAACCAACTCTTAAAGTCATTCTGAAAAAAATCCTAAATATCAGAAGTAGACATGTTTACAAATATGTTCATGAACACCAAGGAAAGGAAGGACTGAAGTGCTCAGAGATAAACTGACTGATAATAAGACAGAAAATGAGTATGTCTGTCACTTCACATTAAGTGACTTTGACCTAATGTACCAAGTCTGATAAAATTTATATATTAAATTATATCCCCGAGAAAGAAGCAAAACTATGTTGTATACACCTAAGAAACTATTTCAGCAAGCATGAAAACAAGAGATATGTAAGAGTACACCTGAAAAGTACAAATTAAAACAAGCCAGCTATCACAATTTTAACATAAAAATAAAATAACTTCAGGTAAAAGCACATCTTAAATTCAGGTAATTAATAGCTTGAACTCCATATGTAACAACAATTCTCCTTTGCTGTCTAACAAAACTTATTCACAGGTTTGGGTAATTAAAACATAGCCATCTTCAGGGATCTTAGCCAACCTACCTCAGTCTGACCTTCGGTTTATAATGCTTCAGATTTACATTAAACACCTGTGAAAAATGAATTCATCCTATCTCAATACTTCCAAATGTTTTTGCCTAATGCAACATCAACTCAGAGTCCAAAACCTCCTCTAAATCTCTTCAGCTCTTTATTCTTGGCTCTCCTCACCTCAATCATCTAAATCATGTATGAGTGTGACCAGAAATGGTTCTGCATCTGGGAGCCTGTGAAATTAGACAACAAATTATCTGGTCCCAAATAAACATTGGGACATAAATGAGGTTACACAGATGTCCCATTATACAGAAAGAAAATGCAAAAGAAAAGCATGCATACCAATTGCAGCCAAGTGAAAGATGAAAACAGCCAAGCAGCAGAGCCCAAGGACTGAGAAAGGTCCTTTCTTTGGGGACTTTGTCCTCTGGGTGTCAGGGTTGGCTGTGTGAGTCATGTATCCTCTAGGATGTATGGTAGCACATGTCTACAGATGGTAAACATACTTGGCTCAGTCCATGTTCTGACTGTATAATTTTGTGAGTCTGACATTTTTGCTTCCTCTGAAACTCTCTGTGTGTCCCTTGCATGCAAAGCTGCCAGTTTTTCTTGTTTGCCAGATGTCCTTAAGAACCTGGTAGGTTCCATATGAGTTCAGGAAATGGTTTAGGCAGTAGATTCTTCAACAGGTCTTTCTTCCATAATCTACTCTGCTTGTAGATGTTGTGTGGATGGTTGAGACATCACAAAGGTTTATTCTAGTCACTTCATAGAGCTCCCTGTGTGAGAGTAGACCAAACTCTTTTTTTTTAATTGTATTTATTTTTGTATTTATTTTATATCCTGGCCACAGTACCCCTCCCTCCTCTCCTCCTAGTCTCTCTCCCCTGACCCTGCTCCATTCACTCTTCCTCCAGTTTTATTCAGGAAATGGCTGGTCTCCCATGAGTATCAACAAAATATGGCATATAAAGTTGCAGTAAGACTAAGCACCTCCCCATGTATTAAGACTGGACAAGGTGACCTAGTATGAGGAGTAGGGTACCAAGAGCCAGTAAAGAATCAGAGACAGCCCCTGCTCCTGCTGTTAGATGTCCTACAAGAGGACCAAGATGTACAACTGTAACATATATGTATCATACCTAGGTTAGTCCCATGCAGGCTCCCTGGTTGGGAATTCATATACTGAACTCTTAATCCCGTTAATGAACTGACAAAGATGTTTTACAATCTGGACTGGCTAAAATGTTCTCCAATAATTTATTCTTACCCAGTAGCTCTTTCTTCAGTTCATCTCCTTTATTTCACACTCCAATGCAATTTCCAAAACAAAACAAAAAACATGCAAGCCCAACAAAAAAGAACTAAGATGAGCCATTAGCCACTTGCTTGGAAATCAGCAAATATTAAAGTTCATAATGTACAAATTTTGCTTTCCATATAATTTCAAGACACAATTCAACTAAATTTTCAGACATTGGACAGCAAAGACCCTCCCCTCTCTAGTTTCAACAGTAGGTTCCTCATCTCCTTTGGGCTCTCACTAGCAAGATTTTAGTATCTGTCTACCCACTGTCTATTCATAACTTGAACATTGCTTAGGACAACATCAGTGTTCCCTACCATGCCCCTTTCGACCTTTTGATTTCTCACTAGTAGACACAATTGGATCCACATTCTTGTCAGAACTCTGTTAAAGACAAGCTAGGCTATTGTTCCCTTTAATATCCTCCAGACTCTGTCCCAAGGTCATTCTGGCATTGTATGTGTTTGTTATGTCAGTGTCTCACTACCTAGTAGTAAGAGTCTTACTAGTTTCCTGTTGCTGCTATAACTGATGATTGTAAACTGATGGTAGAAAACAATACAGGTGTATTAGATTACACCCCTGGAAATGATAAATCCCAAATGTCTACCATTGATCTAAAACCAAGGTGTCCATAGTGTTGTGTTCTTTCAGGAGGTTAAATGACTGAATCTATTCCTCCCTTATTCTAGACTCTTTGGGTAATCCTCACCTGGGAGTTTATGATATTCTTCCATTTACAAAGGCAGAAACTGCATCACTCTGAGGTCTCCTTCCATCATCACAGTGGCACACTGACCTTAGCCTATGTATTATTGGACATTATGATTGTCCAGCTCAGAAAATCCAGAATAACTTCCTTTCCTCAAAATGATAATTTTAACTGTATCTGTGCCCTTTGTACCCTTTAAGAAAGGTGACATGCTCATAGGTTCCAGTAATGAGAAAATATATGTCTTTAGGGCTGTCTGTATTATACCTATAGCAAAAAGGGACGTGAGGTTACTATGAAATGGGAGTATGAAATGTCTGTTTAGATGATTTGTGGGAGAGTATGCAGCTCACTGCAAAGTATGAAACTTAGACAGAAGTGACAGCATGAATAAGTAAACTGTTAGAAAGGAAAGATGTCCAGAGGGATCTCTAAAACTCCAGAGGACACTGTAGACATATGGACATAAAGCTGAGAGGCTAAAATTACACTGTGCATGTCACTGGTTGGCTGACACATCAAGGGACCAGAATATTAGGCTAGGAAGCAAACAGCTCCTGGTGGATGCAGGATATGGAATGTTTTGAAGAAAAACAACAGCAAAAAAATCTCTTTTTGAGATAACTCTTACAGCAGTATAGAAACCAAGTAGAAAAGTCAGAAAACTAAAGCCTACACAGATAGCTGAACTCATTTCAGAAATAAAATGCTGTACCTGTATCTTTAGACCTTTTTCAATGTACTACAATGATATTACAATTAACTGATGTAGAAAGGGGGGAAGTAAAAGACCCAGGAAAATTTTCTCAATAGAACCCTCATCCCTATGGGAGGGAAAAGTCACCAGGAGGATGGATCACTGAGCTGCTTTCAAAACAACACCAGCTAAAATTATGGGAAAACTTCAAATCTTTATATATTAGAATAAAATTTCCTTTGATCTTCTTGATCAAACTACGATAAGCATCTAGATTACTTGAGCAAAAGTTTTTCTCAATACCTTGGAAGCTATCTTCTTGTTTCTCAACCTCAAAGGTTGGATTACTTGCCTACATTAAGTAAATATAAAGAATAATCCACCCCACCATCTCCTTAATGTCAGATACCACAACAATACTTAATGTTGCAAGTCTGCAATTCCCCTGCCATCATCTGAGCTCACAGTTTACAGTTTACACAATGCCACACAGGATGCTGCAGGTTGAGAATCTTCTTTGTTTGGGAACACTCTCTCAGACAGTTTATCACATGGAGGTTTTGCCACTAGCTTGGCAAATCAATGTCATTTGACTTAGGTTTTTACAAGCTGATTTTTAAGTCCCTTGTCATGAAAAGTTGCCAGCATGGGTGCTTTCCCGTTATAAATTCCTCCCTTGGATCCAAACATGAAGCCTTTTCCATTACCAGATTCAATTGATGGAAAGTGTACTTATGTGCTGGCATAGTGATAAAATTTAAAGAGTTTGTTGCTGCACAGAATCCTGGGATTCATTTAAGCAACTGAAACTCCTTCATTAGTAAAATAGAAGTGCAATGTTAAAGAGAAAATCTTGACATTTCAGCCACCAGTTATGTTTCTTAAAAATCAAACAAGCAAAGATGCTATTTTTTTTTAGGCTGCACATTATCTAAAAGCAAGTATTTTCTGAGTAAAATATCACCTGGTACATAAAAAGCACATCCTCATTTAATTATTTTCCTATTAGGACCATTTTTGTACACTGAGTTTTCTTAAAAGAAACAGTCTTTGAAAAACTGAAATTTAAAATATACTTAGAGGCCAATAGTGACTTTTTCAAATGACCAAGATTTTTAAATATTTTGTTTTAGAATTTCAAATATACAAAATATTTCTCTTTTTCAGCTGTTTTTATTTGAATTAGAAACAAGATTGATTCACATGACAGTCTCAGTTCCCTTCTCCCACCCATTCTCCCCTACCACCCCCCCCCAACTAAAACGCTATCTATCACATATCCTTTCTGCTCCCCCTGGATGGGGAGGCCTTCCAGAGAGTATCATCACTGTCTATTGTATCCTTTGGGATAGGGCCTAGGCCCACCCCCATGAGTCTTGGCTCAGGGAGTATTCCTCTATATGGAATGGGCTCCCAAAGTTCTCACGTATGCTAGGGATAAGTACTGAACTTCTACAGGAGGTCCCGTAGATTTCTGTGGTTTCCTCACAGAAACCTATGTTCCTGGAGTCTGGATTAGTCCCATGCTGGTATTCCAGCCATCAGTCTGGGGAGCAAGAGTTCCCCGATATTCGGGCCAGCTGTTTCTGTGTGTTTCACCAACCTGGTCTGGACCCCTTTGTTCTTCACTCGTCCTTCTCTGAATCTGGGTTCCAGTTCAGTTTGGAGATTAGTTGTGGGTGTCTATTTCTACGTCCACCAGCTGCTGGATGAACGCTACAGGATGGCATATAAGTTAGTCATCAATCTCTTTATCAGGGGAGGGCATTTAAGGTAGCCTCTCCTTTGTTGCTTAGATTGTTAGCTTGTGTCATCTTTGTAGATCACTAGACATTTCCCTAGTGCCTGATTTCTCTGTAAACCTAAAATGTCTCCCTCTATTATGATATCTCTATTCTTGTTATCATCTATTCTTCCCCTGACTCAATCTTTCTGCTCCCTCTACAAAAATATTTCAAAGTCAATGTTTTTAAAGAGGTAGCAGCAATTCATTGAATACAGCCAAGACACGTGACTACTGAAAATTACATAGAAAGTATAACTCATTAGTGTAATACAAGTGTGGCAAGACCAATATTTGGATGAACTTATGAGTGAGATAACCCGGGATATAACATAGAAATTAAACTCCTGTAGTCAGGATAGATTTCATCCAGCGTGCATTTAATTTGTGAACTATGTGTTACCGTATTTTCCAGACAACAGGCCACTGAAGAAACCAGGCAAAGCTCCAGCTCTTCGATTCTAAAAGAAGAGCCACAGGTAGATAAACCACAGTGGTAAGATAATTTAAAATTTTAAGGTATAGACCTACATGTTAAGCAAATCTCAAATATCAGTGGGATTTCCCAGGGATAAACTTGGAATAAGCAGATGAAGCTAGTGGAGCACAAGGACAAAGACTAGTTATTTCTAAGCACAGCGGAGATCCACTGAAGGGTTTTAGAGAAGGAAGCATGATTGAGAAAAAATCATTACTGAGATTGAAAGGATCTAAGAAAGAGCCAGAAACCCTGGTCAAGAGGCTTGGCAAAGCTGTCAGGACAGGTCATGTGCCCAAGAAACAGTTTATGAGAATTAAGCAGAGGAGATGGAGACTCCCGGGAGAGATTTGGCAGTAACTGGGCATGAAGAGGCAGGGCAAGAATGAGCCAAGCTGACTTGAGCCACAGTGGATAGCAGTGACATTACCAGATGAGAAAGCTTGCGACAAGTTTGAATAACTGAATATTGGGTGTGATGTTGGGCACACTCAGAAGTGATTCATTCTTCTGTCAGAGGATATTTATCTCAATGACAGCAAAGTCTCTTCTATCTTCAAAATCCTCTGAGTGCATAAACAGAGGAAAATAGTGGCCTGACAGGAACACACCAAGCTGCGTTGGTTCCCGTTGGATGAGTGCTGGAACTAAGATCAGTCCATTCTCATTTCATCTGACGCCAAAGACTTTCTTGTCACTAAGGAAGAAGCACATTAGCCAAGACTAAAGTCTCCAGTGTTTACATGCTCTAAGATCCACACTTCATCCTTAGAGCTTCTCTTTGTATGATGGGTAAAATGAAACACCCATTATTGTTTTAGAACCTGGGTCAGAAAACACTGGATTTTGGACAGATACTTCATTAAGACATATATCTATAGATTAGAAACTGATGTGCTCATCTGATGAAGAATGGCAGTTCTGGGTGACATTTTAGAAAAACAAATAAATGAATAGCAGGTGTGTAACTGTCCATGTCTACATCATTGCTATTACTAAAACACTGTTTCCTGGCCAGCTATCAAGAGGAGAAAAGAGAGATTTTGCCTATCACCTGTCTCAGGCCATTTATCTGAGTGTCTTTCAAGCCCTGCACCCCTTCCTCATCATCTGTGGCCTGACCCTTGATACTACACTGCCAGCCCTATAGCAGAACAGAGATCTAAGCTGTCAGTTCCCAAGATGCACTGCAAAAGGCCAAATCAGAACACCTGCATCCAGTGAACCTTTGAATGGTCCCAAACTACAGTACTTAAAATGATGTCGATCTATTTGGAATTTCTATAGGAAATAGTCCTGAGAAGTCAAATGTTTCTGAATCTATCCTATGTGAGTTACAAATGAGTCTAGAAATTCCAGAAGCATGTGAATCCTGCCTTTTCCAGGGTCATACTGCCCATGTTGCCTGCTAGAATTTCAGTTGTGGTACTGTACAGCTCTTGGTACCTTGATTTTCTCATCTATAGGGAGTGGATGGGGGAACATGACCGGGAGGTTGGTGGGGGCATGGGAGGATGGGAGGGAGAGGGAACTGGGATTGATATGTAAAATAAGATTGTTTCTAATTTAAATAGAAACAATTTATTTAAAAATGAGAATAATAATAATAGCATTGCACACCTCTTCAGGACTATAAACACCTGGTGAACTGAAACAGGCCTGTCAGAGAGAGCATTTGGTAAGTATGAACTACTATCATTTTCTTTTAGTCTTTTTCTAAGTACAAATGATAAAAGACATGTAAATACTGCTATCCAATCCCAAGCTCATCAACAGCATGCTAAATTGGCTTTACATTGTAAGGAGTAGATGAGCAGTGAAGTCCTCTCCTTGCATAAGTCTTTGGCAAAAAAAAAAAAAAAAAAAGAAAACCCTCTGTTTCATGCCCTGCTAGTTTGCAGGACCACTACAGCTTTCCTAGCTAATGCACATTTTCAGTAGCATAAAACCTGGAGTCCCACATAAATTTAATTTTCTTAAAGTAGTTAGTGCTTCAACAGTACTTCAGGGCTTCACAGGAATGATCTTTACATTCCTTAATTATAACAAATCTCTTCCTTCTCAATCAGTGGCTTTAAACTACAGTAATTTATCCTCCTTCATATTATCTGTGGATGGTATAGAAGGAGCTGATTCCTGTCGCTCTGGGATGTGTTGCTTCCAGGTGGACTCACTGTACATTAGCCTCGGGTCCGATTCTTAGAGTCACCCTGGACCTGGTCTGAGGCTGAGGGAACAGGGACTACCGACTACAGGGAGGATAATCTACTAATGGTGATGACAGAAGCATGAGAGACAAAGCCAGGCAGGCAAGGGAATTCCATATTTCTTGTGTCTGTATAATTAGTGTTTCTGTGCCTACCACATACAGCATGGCTGAACTCCAAGTCAAAAAACGGGGTCACACAGTACTTCTGGAGGAGAGGGAATAAGTGAATTCTTCCTACCAGTGATGTCACCTATCAGACTGTGGCCTGTAGTACTACAAGTCACCATTGGGTACGAGCAGTTACATTATTTGAGAGCTAATATTCTTTGTCTTTTTTGTTACACAACTAATTCAATGTACTTCAAGTTTTCTGACTACAAATAAATTTGTTAGCAAGGAAAGTGTTAAATTTTAAGTATCATGTACCCTGGCCTAGAATAGCACTCAAAAGGACATAATCAGCAAGACAAAATGGCAGCCCACAAACTGGGAAAAGATATTCACCAACCCCACATGTATATTATGGAGAGGGCTGATCTCCATAATATACAAAGAACTCAAGAAGCTATTCTCCAAAACACCAAACAATCCAATTAAAAAGTGGGGTACAAAACTAAATAGACAATTCTCAATACAGGAATCTAAAATGGCTGAAAGACACATAAGAAAGTGTTCGATATCCCTAGCCATCAGGGAAATGCAAATCAAAACAACTCTGAGATACCATCTTACTCCTGTCAGAATGGCCAAAATCAAAAACACCAATGACAGTTTATGCTGGAGAGGATATGGAGAAAGGGGAACATTCCTCCACTCCTGGTGGGACTGCCAACTCGTACACCCACTTTGGAAATCAGTATGGCAATTCCTCAAGAAAATGGGAATCAGTCTACCACAAGATCCAGCAATTCCACTCTTAGGCATATACCCAAAAGAAGCACACTCATACAACAAGGACAGCTGTTCAAGGATGTTCATAGCAGCACTATTTGTAATAGCCAGAAACTGGAAGCAGCCTAGATGCCCCTCAACTGAAGAATGGATAGAGAAAATGTGGCACATTTACACAATGGAAAAAAATGGAATCTTGAAATTGCAGGAAAATGGATGGAACTAGAAGAAACCATTCTGAGCGAGGTAACCCAGTCACAAAATACAGGCATGGTATGTACTCACTCATACGTGGATTTTAAACATAGAGTAAAGGACTACCAGCCTACAATACACACTGCCAAAAAAGCTAATAAACAAGGAGTCCCCTAAGAGAAACATACATGGTCCCCTGGAAAAGGGGAGAGGGTCAAGATCTGCTGAGCAAATTGGGAGTATGGGAAGAGGTGGGAGGGAGCTAGGAGAATGAGAAGGGGAGAAGAAGAGGGATGCAGAGGACATGAGGGAGCAGAAAGGATGAGTCAGGGGAAGAATAGAAGATAACAAGAATGGAGATACCATAATAGAGGGAGACATTTTAGGTTTACAGAGAAATCAGGCACTAGGGAAATGTCTAGAGATCTACAAAGATGACACCAGCTAACAATCTAAGCAACAGAGGAGAGGCAACTTAAATGCCCTCCCCTGATAATGAGATTGATGACTGACTTATATGCCACCTGATAGCTCTCATCCAGCAGCTGCTAGAAGTAGAAGCAGACACCAACAACTAATCACTGAACTGAACTGGAACCCAGATGCAGAGAAGGACAAGTAAAGAGCAAAGGGGTCCAGACCAGGCTGATGAACCCCACAGAAACAGCTGACCTGAACATCAGGGAACTCTTGCTCCCCAGACTGATAGCTGGAATACCAGCATGGGACTGATCCAGACCCCAGAAATATGGGGTTCAGTGAGGAAACCTCGGAAATCTACGGAACCTGCTGTAGTAGCTCAGTACTTATCCCTAGCATAAGTGTGGACTTTGGGAGCCCATTCCATATAGAGGAATACTCCCTGAGCTAAGATACATGGGGGTCGGCCTAGGCCCTATACCAAAGTATAGGACAGACTGATGACACCCTATGGAAGGCCTCACTATCCAGGAGGAGCAGAAAGGATATGTGATAGGTAGGATTTTAGTTGGGGGGTGGTGGTAGGGGAGGATGGGAGGGAGAAGGGAACTGGTATTGTCATGTAAAACAATCCTGTTTCTAATTCAAATTAAAAAATCTGAAGACAAAAAAATATTGAGAGGGACATTTTGCACTAATTGTCTGACTTTAGATTGAGGGAGAGTAGAAGGAAAGAAAGGTAACCAGTCTCTGGTAACACACATAAATGAGGGAAGGTTAATGATAAGGAATTAAAAAGTAAAATAGAGAAATACAGAAATTAAAATGCAATAATGAGACTGTTTTGGATAATGAGAGAATCCTAAGGAAAGCAATTTTTCAGTTGATGCACATACAATCTGAAGTGAAATTATAGAAAGAGCATGAAGTCAGGGAGCACAGAACTGTAGTCATAGAGACTCAGACAGGAAAGAGTGGCCTGCTTAAGTCACGGAATGAGGTCAGGGCTGACAAAGTTCTCAACCCTGATTCTAAAATAAGAACTTGCTCAGTTTTCTCTATTTTTCTTTTCATTCTCCATTCTTTCTTTTCCCTTCCTTCTCTCTGTATTTTCTTCCTTCCTTCCTCCCTCCCTCCCTTCCTTCCTCTCTCCCTTTTTCTCCCTTCCTCCATCCCTCTCCCCCTCTTTCAAGACAGGGTCTTAGGTAGCCCAGGCTGTACTCTAATTCTTTACCACATAGCTAAAGATGACCTCGATCTTCCAATATGCCTGTTGACAACCCAAGTGCCAGAATTACAGGCATGAAGTCGCATCCAGTTTACATAGAACCTCAAGCTTCATGCTTGCTAGATAAGCATTCTACTAAGTAAACCATATATTCAGGTCCCAAATTTATTAAATGACTCCCTCATATGATGTAGAGTTGTCACCTTAATTTATAATTATTGGTGGCCTATTAGAACTTGAGTTGCTATAGTGAAAATATGGTGTTGTAATGTTTACATCATTGACAATATTCAATCATGGTTCCATTCAATACTAGGTTGACAAATGCAATGAATGCAGGCTTTCCATAGTGTGAGAATCAGTGATTGTCTACGCACAAGATTACATGGGATAAAGTGGGAGAAAGAGATTCTCAGAAAAGGCCGTGGTTTGCAAAGAGGAGATTTGCATTTTTCTTCCATGACACAAAGTTATTTTGACTTTCATTTTGTTTTCCAGTAATATATAAAAATGAAAGTATTCAATATGTAACATATTGCCCCCTTAAAATCACAATAATAATAATAATAAATTACAAATTATACTCAGGCATTTCAAACATTTTAATTTCTTGTTTTTTAATGATTTATTCACATATTATATATATATAGTGTTCTGTTCGCGTGTATCCATGAAGGCCAGAATAGGGTGATAGATCTCATTTCAGATGTTTGTGAGTAATCATGTGGTTGCTGAGAATTGAACTCAGGACCTCTAGAAGACCAGCTAGTGTTCTTAACCACTGAGCCATCTCTCCAGTCCCCATTTCAAACTTTTTAAAATGGCATTTTTACACACTACCTTATTTCCTTCCCTCTTTGTTGATTGTAGTAAAATACAGTTCTAATTGGCATAGTAATGTTGGGAAAGACAGACATTTCCAGTGTCAAAATATCCTAGAGACAACTTATAGCAGAGTTGGATAACAGCAAGCATCTAGGTCATTAAGATTTTTCAGACATTAACACAAAACATGGTAAATGATTTGTCAACTGTCATATACTACTCAGGAGCAGAGCCAGTACCAGAAGCAGTCCAGAGGCCCTGCTTACCTCACTGCCTGCTACATTAATCATTAAAAAGAACTTTGCTTATAATGAAGTTAGCATACACACATTTAAGCTTAGAATGCATTATAAGCAAAAAATTGGAGAAAGTAGTGCTAATGAGAAAATAATTCTTCCCAAGGATTCTTAAATTATTTTTTGACATATTTGAACATTATTTAGAAACATAGGTCAGTTCTTGCTTCTGAAACAAATAATCTATAGTCAAAAAAGTAGCAAAAAATGAAAAAGAAAGTAGGTTTCTTAATATTAATTTGTTAGGTCCCAAGGGCAAGAAAAGGTAGACAGAAAAGTAATTAAAAATGAAGACTAAAGAGCTGGAGCAAGTTAGTGCTTAAGAGCACTTATGCAGCCATAGAGACCTGAGTTCTGATCCCAGCATCTGTGTCAGAAGCCAGGCATTGTCTCTCACATGCCTATTACCCTAATACCATGGGAGAAAGAAACAGAAGGATCAGTGTGGCTTACTGGTTGCCAGCCTAGCCAAAAATGGTGATTCCCCAGATTTATGTAGAGACCCTGCTTCAAAGAAATAAGGTGAAAAATGACAAGGGACCACTGACATTCTTCTCTGGTCTATAAGAATGAACACAAGTATGTACACACACACACACACACACACACACACACACACACACACACACACAGTTAAAAAATATGGCACAATAAGAGTCTATCATTCTCTTATCTAGAGCCAATACAGATTGTAGACCCAAGGAAACATTCTTTGTTTCCCCCAAGACTTTAGGGACTACAGATGTATCTCACTCCTGTTTGGCATCCTTGCTGGTAACTGGGAATTTACACCTGGATCATCCCTTATCTAACCAGCAAAGAATAACCAGAATATAATCCATAACTCCAAAGAAGCTAGGTAAAAAGGATGCTAAGAAGGACACACATGGTGGGCCCCAGAAAGGGAAAATAGTTAAGATCTCCTGGGTAAACTGAGAGGGGGATTGAGGGGAGGGGATGGAAGTGGGGGTGGGAGCAGGAGGGATCAAGAATACTGAGTTGGCAGAGGGATGAAGGAGTGAGGTAGAGAGCAATGGAAGAGATATCTTGATAAAGGGAGCCACTGTGTGGTTATAGAGAAACCTGGTGCTAGAGAGATTCTCAGGAATCCACAATGATGACCCCAGCTAGGACTCCTTGCAATAAAGGACAGGGTGTCTGAACGGGCCTTTACCTTTAATCAGATTAGTGACTAACTAATTGCTATCATAGAACCTACATCCAGTAACTGATGGAAGCAGAGGCAGTGAGCCACAGTCACAGCCACGCACTGGGCTGAGCTCCTGGAGTTCAGGTGAAGAGAGGGAAGAGGGATCATATGAACAAGGGGGGTCAAGAGCATGATGGGGAAAACCACAGAGACAGAGACAGCTGACCAGAGCTAGCATGAGCTCATAGACTATGGAATGACAGATGGGGATCTTGCATGGGATGGAACTAGACCCTTTGAATGTGGGTGACAGTTATGTGACTTGGTCTATTTGAAGGGGGTGGAAGTGACATCAGGATCTATCCCAGGGGCATTAACTCGCTTTTTGGAGCCCATTCCCTATGTGGGATACCTTGCTCAGTCTTGATACAGGGAGGAGGTTCTTGGTCCTGACTCAGCTTGGTATACCAGACTTTATTGACTCCCCAAGGAAGACCTTACCCACTATGAGGAGGGAATGGAGGGTGGAAAGGAGGGGAATTGGGGGATGAGAGAAGGAGAAGGAGGGGAACCTGGGGTTGATATGGAAAATGAAAAATAAAGTTTTAAATTAAAAAAGAGAATAATGACATCACCAAGATTCTAGGAGATAAACTAACTGGGTTTCTTAAATTCAGTGGAGATGAGTGCAGAATTAGAAGTGGGTTCACTTGATGCTTATTCCAAGGCTCCTTTCTCTGTGCTTCTGGTACCCAGTAATCACCACAAATAACAGGCTTAAAGGAAATGTTGAGGTAGCTTTTGGCTGTACCATTACTGTAAGAGTAAAAATAAATAGAAATAGTGGTTTTTCCTACTGCGAGTTTGAAGCCAATTTTGAAAATTGATGCATAAAATAAAATTTAATAATACTTCCACAGAATCCTTGTATTAGGGATATTAGGAAGAGCCTCTGTAATGTTCCGTGGAAGTAACTTACATAGATTAATCTCAGTGAAAATATCTCACAAGTCTGGGTTATATGTATTGCAGGGCTACAATCTTTAAAAATATTTTGATGGTGATTGAATTTAAAAGAACATTAGAGAGTGTTTTAAAAAATAGTGACACGAATTATTTTCCACAAGTTTTTACTTGCTCAGAGATGTCTTGGTGATATGCCTGTGTTCAGCTCCTTTTTATTTAAGTGGCCAAAATTAAACCAAACAAAACACCCCAACTCATATGCAAATCTTGAGCAAAAGCCACATTGTGCATTCTTATTGTGCTGACATAAAGTCAGAGAGACTTTAAATTTGTTACAAGAAAGGAGTGCACAGACTCTGCAATGCATGTTTTATTCCATGCATCTGCATAATCATATATTATTGAAGAACATTTTAACAAAAGATAAAGGACTGAACTCCATTACCAGGAACACACAACAAATACTTGAATGTGCTAACACTCAAATTCCAGTGAAGGCACATTTATCCCCAGTCTCCTCACAATTGCCTTTTCATTCAACTACTTGCAATAACCCCCTAACAATTACCCATCTGACAAAAGAGACCACTTCTAAAATATGGAATCCAATCCTTTGTGCCACTCAGCAGCCTCCTCTGAAGGAGAAGTTTCACATTTCCCCTCCAATCTATAGAGGAGCCCTTTCTAGGTCTCCATCATGGGAAATCAAGAGTCATCCTGTAACTACCATTAAAATTTTTGAGAACAGTGCATTAGGAGCTAGAGGCACATGGAGGTTGGAAGGATGAGAACCAACTGTGTGGGTGCCTCTGCCCTTTGCCATGGCCAGATTTCAGCACATGACTGTGGTTTTAAAAGACACAGGAACAGTAATACAGTAAAGTTACTTCAGATTTGATCACATGAATTTCTGCTCTGTGTCCGAGGAGCACCATCTTTTCTCATGTGATAACACCCCAAGAATTTCTTCTCCTCTGTGAACCCACATCCTTTAACAAGGGGTGGTCCCTTGTCTTCCTCATACCCTTCATCCAGTTGCTGAAGGGTCTTGGCCTTGAAAGTCCCCTAATAGCAAGCAATGTACTACTATTCATGGGATCAGAAAATGTTTGAAAATTTCTTTAAAATTAAAGTATCACAGAACCAAGAAAAGTACATTTGGCCCCACAAAATCTATGCCAGCCATACACATTGAATCTAAGCCAATTGTATCTGCTGTGCCCTTTGCCCTAAAGTCACTTGGCATTTTCCTTATATCTCAAATTCTGGGTACTCCAATGATCTTATTTGATTAGTAATATGGCAGCTGTGTTGTGCTCATTAGCTTTCTATTGCTGTTTTCTTTAACTACTAGAGATAAACCAACTTACAAACAGAACATATTGGATGGGGTCATAGTCGTCGAGATTTCAGACCACAGTATGCTGGTCCATGGATTTGGGGAGATAGCAAGGCAGTACATCACAGTGTGTGAAGGAAAGGAAGAACATCATCATGGTGAAAGAATAGGAAACTGTTCTTTGTACAGTGGTAAAGAACGGAAAAAAGAGGATTTTCCCCAAGTGCCACAGGCCTGGGGTCAAGCATACAACCTCTGGCCTTTGAACAACATTTAAGAGCTCTAGAGTGGTAAATGTTCACATTTTCATGGCAAAAAAGCATTGGCGACCCCATATTGCTTCACTGAGTAATATCCATATTCCTTTATATTTACAAGGCACCCATAAGGCCCAGTTTTTGGACACAAACTGTTTTTCACTCCTGGTCTTGTCTTACTTCTTCAACATGATCACACTTTTCCTAAAGGGTCTTTGTCTACTTTTCAATAGCAATTTGCCTAAATGTGACTCAAAAATCATGCTAAATGAAGCATCCTCTATGAATCTTATTTTATTTTTCATGGTACTGAAACATTTTTTGGATTCTTATGGTGCTATTAATATGCTGTACTGATGATACATATGTCCTTGTGCATATGAAATCCACTGGCATCATCCACTGATGTATTTACCAAACTACTACCAATTACTTCTACCACTCTCAACACCATAAAAGACAGTCTGCCTTTGCCAAACCCAGTCTGCAATTCCAAAGGGCAATTATTATTTGGAATCCAATAAAATAAGTAAGTTTTAATACAAATATAAAATGTGGTTGTTGTTTGCTGAACTTGAGTTCAGAGAAGAAAATAAGTTCCAGCTAATAATGATATTACTAGATTATGAATATCATTAAGGATGATTTGCATTTTTAAAAATGATGATCTTAGCCTACCTATAAGCATGACTACATTTCATATTTTGATAGACAGATCTTATAAGCCTCCTAGAATGACAGAAAATGCTAACCGCCCACCACCTACATCCTTGTCCACCAAGTGTGTATGTGTGTGGCTTCATAAGGGAGAACAGGGAAGGGTTCACACACAGCCTTGGAAGGCTTTGGACACTGATGGGATCCAGAAATGAGGGAATTAAAAACTCAGCACTAAAGAAGAATCGATAATTTTCCAGAGGTCTGGCTATGGGCAGGAGATTGTGTCCACAAAAGCTGCAGTCTGGCGATGAAATAGAAGACCAGATTTTCAACCTGAGAAGGTGAGGTCTCATCTGTCTATGGCAGACACAATCTTCTAATGAGTGATTAGACTACAGTCATAAGGCAATGAAGTATGAACTGCAATATTCCCTTGAAAATGAACATTCTCCCACACAGAGAAAATTAGGTAGCTCACCTAGAGAGCCACTCCTCTTTTCCACAAACAAGGCCAGTGGTTTTTAGGTGGCAAAGCACTTTCATTTAGGAAAACATTATACTATGCTTACAAAACCTAATGACAGGCAAACCTCAAAGATTTTAATACCAGTTTCATTGAGACATTCATAGAGAACACCCATCTATCAGAAGCCTTTCTGAGCCCCTAGTTCTCCTCCTCCCCTCCAGGATTCCCTCAGCAGTTCCTTTTTCTCCTCTCACCAGCCTCCTCCTTAACTCCCTCCACAGCTTCCAAACAGGCTCCTTTCTGAGCCACAGCAATCCCTTCTACTTTATTACTCGCAGTCTGGTTCTAGGCACTAGGCCAGGCAGCCCTGGCACTCTCTCAATTGGGTATCAGCTGGACTTCCTTAATTTTATTTAAGAGAAGGCTATATTTCTTTAGCGAGCACATATCAAGCAATAGGAATTAGAGAACCCTGTAAACCTCTCCTCACAATGGTGTTAATGAAACTGAGCTTGTAGGTCCGACATGCTTGTGGTTTGAGAATTGCGATTTTTCTTGCATGGAGACTGGCCAGCTACCCAAGGGGTCACACAGGAGAAGGGAAAAAAGAGTTTGGGTACTGGAAGGAATGAGGGTGTTCAGAAGGTAACACTTTTGTTGTTGTTTTGTTCTTCAGACAATAGATTTTTTTCTCCCTGGCAGGTTCTGGAATTTTTCCTTCAAATATTAAATAGGGAGATAAATCATTGAAAAGCAACAGCTCCTTCCAATGTTTTTCTTAAAATATTGACATCATGCAGAAGGTCCTGTCTGAGGTAAACCAAGTTTTAATGAAGGCTTTGAAGACACTGAGTCAGTAAAACACTCGGAGTGACTTCAGTGCTGCTTCACTTTATCTTCAGAATCTTCTGAGCATCCATCCTATCCTTTTTATCAAAAAATAATGAGTTTAATCCCGACTCTGTTGTCAGAGAAAGAAAAATGTGTTGTGAGTTCCTCATTCTCTTTTTTCCTTTTTTGATTTTTAAACATTCTAGAAGACAGGTTGCATGTCTTGAAAACATGACCCCAACCACCAAAGGCTTGGTTCCTAACTGATGGATCTAATCAACACAGGTGTCTGAATCATGAAGTTCCTTTTTTATTTTAAATTTTCCAATCATTTTACATACCAACCATAATTCCCCCTCCCTCCCTTCCTCTTGCTCTCCCATTACTCCCCTCATGCCCCACCCTTACCCACTCCTCAGAAAGGGCTAGGCTTCCCATGGGGAGTCAACAAACCCTGGCACATTAAGTTGAGGCAGAACCAAGCCACTCCTTGCCACATCAAGGTCCCTACCATACAGAATGGGCTCCAAAAAGCCAGCTCATGCACCAGGGATAGCTCCTGGTGCCACTGACAGGGCCCCCACAAACAGACCAAGCCACACAACTGTTGCCCACAGCAGAGGGCTTAGTTCAGTTCCATGCAGGCTCCCCAGTTGTCAGTACAGAGTCCATGAGCTCTCATTCTTATCTAATCAATATAGTCAATGTCCTGATGCACTTTTAACAAGATGGTGACTTAGAGAGGTGGTAGGAAGTAGGAGGCAGATCCTGGTAGGAATATCTTTAGATGTGTATATATCCAGGAAAAACACACATGTTTCAGGCCCCTTTTTAGCACCTCTTTTTTACTTCCATGCCACCATTAGGTGAGCTGTCTCCTGTTGTGGAATATTATTTTAAGATGTATTATTTTGTTTATGCTGTGGAATATTTGCTTAATGATGCAAAGACATGCTGCATTCTTTTATGTTGTATTTGTTTAACTCTGTGAAGCTGTGCTACTTTGCCTGTCTAAAGCCCCTCGTTGGTCTAATAAAGAGCTGAACGACCAATAGCAAGGCAGGAGAAAGGATAGGCGGGACTGGCAGGAATGAATTGGGAGAGGGAGATCTGGGAGCAAAAGGAGGAGGAGGACTAAAGAGGCCAGCTACCCAGCTACACACCAAGCCATGGAGTAAGAAGTAAAGAAAGATATACAGAGATAAAAATAAAAAGGTAAAAGCTCAGAGGCATAAGATAGATGGGATAATTAAAATTAAGAAAAGCTAGCATGAAGCAAGTCAAGCTAAAGCCAGACATTCATAATAAATAAATAAATAAGCCTCCATATGATTTACGTGAGAGCTGGGTGGCCGGACCACAAAAGAGCAAAAGAGAAAAACAAAAACAAAAACAAAAACAAAAACAAAACAAATAACTACAGCCTCCTGAGCTACACCTTCCTCACACCATGCTGTTCCCAGGGGACAGAACAAGTTAACAATAGGCTGACACCTCCCATACTGTGAGCCAAAAGAAATCTTTCCTCTTTAAATTGTGCCTTCTGTATATAACATGGCAAAAAGAGAACTGAATGACACAGAATTATTGTTCAGGAAAAATATTTATAACTATCAGGTCTCAGTGGTAAATTAAAGTATAAAACCACTATTTGCTACCCAAAAATGCTTTCTCAATGCCATTTTCTGTCTGCAAATTATATTCCTTTCATTTTTTTTAAATTTTCACTTTACTTCATATCAAAACATTATTTCCTATAATACTTTTAATTTAATTTAGTTAGGAATTAATAAACATTGTTCACACACCAGCACCAAATGTTACTTGTAGGTTTGTCTTGCTACTATGCTGGCCATTATCTTTTGAAACTTCAAATATTCTAGGACCCCAATTTCCTAATCTGTGAAGTATGAATCATATGATCTCTGTTGTCTCTCTCTTACTTTTAAAATCCTATTATAAAAAGTATATTCTCTCAGGGAGACATGAAGAAACGTCCCTAGCCCAGATAGAATACCAATAGACCAAAATTACCATTCTGTTTACATCCATTTAATGAGTTTGTAGGGGCTACTCACAGGAACATGAGTGACTCAACAGCTGTTTATATCACCAGAAAGTCTCAGCTCAAAGTGGGTGTTGACTCATGAAAGCAGCATCATGGCTACTGGGACCGTTAACAGCTCTGTTTATATGACCTCAGAACTAGCTGACACCAGATTGTTTTGATCATTGTGCTGTCATGACTGGAGTTAGGGGACAAGGTATTCTCTGGGTCACTCCAGCCGTTCTGCTCCATGACAGTGATACTCATGTAATGCCCAGAACAGCATTTTGGTGAGGATTAAATGAACTATGAAGCATATACTCACCTCAAAACCAGAAAAGGACTTGCAAATATCAATCAGAAGCACCAAATGATGGGTTGATCACTGTGTTTTATGCAATGCTAGTGTGCTTGATGATCCCCTTCATGATCTAAACATGAACTAGGGAGATATTTATCTTACCAGGTAACTTGATATAATATATTCTGTATTACTTGATCTATTAGTTGTCAGGACAAAAATCTCACAATGACAGTTTAAAGGAGAAAAGACTTCTTTCAGCTCACACATCCTGGGTATAGTCCATCCTGCCAGAAAAGTCACTATGTCATGAGCCTGAGGGAGTTGGTCGTGCTCCAGGAAATAGGAGTAAAGCCTCACACTCAGCTCTCTTTCTCACTTTCTCTGTAGTCTATGTCCCTGGCCTACGGAACTGTGCCACCTACATTCAGGGTGGGTCTTCCCATTTCATAATCTAGATGATCTCTAGAAGACATTACCAGAGGGTAGCCCAATGTAGAAAATGCTTCACAGGCATGCTTACAGGCTAACCTAGCCCTAAGAGTCCCTGACAATCATGCCTAGATAATTCTAGATCCTGTAAAGTTGACAGTATTAACCACCAGGGCGTTCCCTCCCTGCTGCAGAAGCAGTTGGGCTGTGTTAAGTAACAGGTCTTTCTTTAAGGCACACTTGCTGATACTGATATGGAACAAGAGTGCTATATAAGAGTGTTTTATATTCTGTATTATAACGGCATTTTTGTACTTCATATTGTAAAAGGGAGTCGGTATGTACACACTGTAAATAGCTCAGCAGTTGCACACTGCTGATGGTTTGTTTGCTACAAGTTAAACTTTGACCTATGCATCATCTTGAGATGAGCTCGGTGGCTTTGGGCGTATGTGAACAAAGAGATGATGATGAGGGAGAAGGCAGGAAATAAAAATGAAGGAAGCACATGCATTGTACAGTCTGAGACAAAGCTGACCATGAGGCCGGAGGGATGACACTAAACTTTGGAATAATGGCTACCTTGGTCCTAATCTCCTGTAAGAGGTGGTCACTGGAGATCAGAAAGCAGGCAGCTATTTGGGGATGCTGAGCCTCTGTCTTCCCAAGCTGCTGTCTCTCTGGATAAAGCACAGCTTGAAGGCGATCCAATTCACGTCTCTGCTCATTGGTATCTGTTGTGACGGGTACCATGAACTCTGCTCTTCCTGTTACAACATGCTTTCTGTTTTTACTCTCTTATTTGTTTTCTATACTTATTGATAGTGAATGCCTTTTATAAGTAAAAGGACAAAAATGAATTAGAACCCTAATGAAATCTGAGGTTCAATAACATTAGAATATTTTCAGTTTCTCATTTGTCATCCCCTCAGATGTCTCAGGGTACCCTCATTAGTAATCATAAACACGGCTGTAGACAGCACGAGTATTGACAGTCTACATGGGATGATACTTCAGATTTTAATTGTAGCTGTTTGTCAGCAGGATACTTCAGAAAAAAATGATTTCTACATTTAGCTTTCCTGCCTCAGACTTGGTACAAATAAAGACAATGTAAGCTGTGTGGTTGTAATTTACTAAGACTGTAAAATGTACATGGGGGTTAAAATTGACTGGTAGAATCACCTAGAAGACAAGTCTCTGGGTGTGTCTATGAGGAATTTTCTAAATTGTGTCAATTGAAGTATGAAGATGACGCCATGTGTTGTCATTATCATTCCAGGGACTGGGGTTTCAGGCTGCATGAGAAGGGGAACATAAGCAGACCATGACAGTGTGACCAGCGGCTTCTGCTCCTGCCACCATGCCTTCCCTGCCACTGTGGGCACTAACCAGAAGCTGAGTAAACCAGATAAGCAGCACACTATGAGTACAAATAGACTCTTCCTAGTGCTGCTTTTTTTTTTTTTAGTATTTTGTCACAGTATCCTACTATTTGAAAGCAGTACACACCAGAACAGCTCAGTTATTTCATGAAGTAATTCTGGGGGGCTATGGCAGACAAAGTCACAGCAACATCTCATTAATAAGTACTGGTCAAAAGTATTAAAAATGGAAAATGAATAAGAATTTTTAAAGATAATTATTATAGTTACTGATTATAAATGAAGTTTTAGATGTGAGTCTTTCACATTTGGTCTTAAGAAATAAGTCATTATACAGATCTGCATAACAGCTAAAGTTTGAAGACTCTAAAGTCTTCTTGTCTAAGTTGGCCTTTAAACATTTAATTCCTAGCATGCTTACCCTGTCTAAGTCTCATGGGTTAATTAGTTGATGCATACATAAGATACCAAAGAGAAAAATGCTTGGCGATGAACTAATTTTTGTGTCATCATCCCTATGTTGCTCATTTTGAAAGATTATTCAAGTAGCTAGCTATGTGCATGCACAAGTAATAAAGTAACACAATTTGGTTATGCTTCTGAATAAATGGTAATATTGCTCTGTATCCCAAAGCAATTTTGTCATTATTTTAGTTAAGCAGAACACAGCGAATGGTTAAAATCTTCTAGTCTAAAGTTTTACAGACACTGGCTTTCCAGAGAGCATCCTCCTAGACTACTTCAGACACTGAGCGTGGCATTGCACTCATGGCAAGGGCCCATGACTGGCTGCTGCACAGAATGCTTGTGCTGAAGATGACATATATTTAAGGTTCCACAACCTTAAATTGCCCTAACCAGTGTCATCTGTAGGTTCAAATAAATGCATTTAAACATCATTCCAATGCTTGGATTCCTTCCTAAAAAGTAGTATGAGCATCTCAAGATTTCTGCCATCCTCACACTCTGGGATGGTTATGATTCAAGTCTCCCTATGACTGAACAATGACTCTTGACAGGAGTGTCTGAGAAAATTTCAAAACTTGCAAAAATGACTTTAATTCTCAACATCTGATTCCTACCCAGATCATCAGGCAAAGCATAAGAATGTTTATGGAGCCAGTCAGTAGTGGCACATGCCTTTAATCCTAGCACTTGGGAGGCAGAGACAGGTAGATCTCTGTGAGTTGGAGACCAGCCTGATCTACAAGAGCTAGTTCCAGGACAGCCTCCAAAGCCACAGAGAAACCCTGTCTCCAAAAACCCCAAAAAATATTTATGGAAAGTTATAAGCACTATTTGAAAACATTTTACACATTCCTTTTTGGTTATTTAGATGCCATAAAACAATTAACCTATCTTATATTTCTTATATATCTTATATTGTTCAAGAAGAAAAGAAGTAATCACCTTACTGCATCAACCTGATCTCATACATGTGTTTCCCAGAAAACATGATTAAAAACGTGAACCACTGGTGTCTTCTGAGAACTCATTTTTAAACACAGACATTAGTTCTAGTATATCTAAAATATAACCCATACTAGAATGTGGGGTAGGCTATCTGCTTAATTAGGTACATTCAACATTCAATGGGTATGCACTGATCCCTTCCCTTACAGGGCCTTGCCAGGAGCTGTGGGTGCAAATAGATGAGGACCTAAGACTAGCTACTTGGACACATAAACCCAACCAGCAAAGAACACACATAAACATAGACACACACCAGTAACTCTCTCTCTCTCTCTCTCTCTCTCTCTCTCTCTCTCTCTCTCTCTCTCTCTCTGTGTGTGTGTGTGTGTGTGTGTGTGTGTGTGTGTGTAAGACAGAACCTAGTGATTTGTAATAGAGAAATACCCCATGTGCTATGGGAACCAAATAAAAGCATCATCATCTCTAGTTTCTAGTTATCTTTGTTGAGTAGTCTGTGGCCTATGCCTTGAAGATTGGCATCATTTTAAAAGATTCCCTTTTAGTGGTGCACTCCTTTAATCCCAGCACTCGGGAGGTAGAGGCAGGTGGATCTCTGTGAGTTCGAGGCCAGCCTGGTCTACAGAGCAAGTTCCAGGACAGGCTCCAAAACAATACAGAGAAACCCTGTTTTGAAAAACCAAAAAAAAAAAAAAGAAAAAAAATGAAAACAAACAAACAAAAACCCACAAATAACCACAATGGAATGATGGAATGTTCATTTGGCCCTGTTTTCTTCAGATAGAACTAGATGCCTGCTATTATCTGGTATGTGGTTGAAACTGAAGATAGAAATATGGATAAATTCTTGTTATTAAACTCAATCAAGACAAGTGAACAGACAATACAAGGAAGTGAGAAGATGGAGGGGGGATTTTAGCTACCCAGGGGAAGGTGGCGATGGGTTTTAGAAAAACCCTTGGGGAGATGATGAACTTCTTAGAGACAAACTTAAGATGACTCAAGTGAACTGCTTCAGGCTGAAGGCTTAACATCTTGAATGTTCAATTGAGCCAAAGAAATCTCACTAATTAAAATTGCCCAAGCTAAGAGGAAATAAGGCCAAAAAGCCAAAGAAACGTGAGGTTAGCAGAGCTAGGAAGCAAACTGCCTAGCAGAGAGAGGCAAAATGTCACACTGGACTAACGCTCAGATGAATCTGTATTTCATATGGGTACTTACTATTTTCTGCATGTGTACTAGATTAAATGAGCTATTCAGTAAGTTTTTCCAAAGGTTTCATAGTGATTTCAGTCATTGGGGTGCAAAGTGATCAGAATACAAAGGTCTACATTGTTAGCATTCAAATAGGTACAGAAAATATTATATTAAAAGAGTAAACAAAGGTATTCCTGTGTGCAAAGTGAGACAAGATCTAATTTAAACCGCTTCTAAATTGCTGCCCATTAATAAACTGTTTACTGGATAATTTTGACACACCATTCTGTATTTTTTTACAACTTAGAATTTTATATACAGTCATAAAAAATCACACATCTCACTATTAAGAGAATAATAAGATTTGGTTATTTTTTTGCAATCTCTTTGAAACTTATTTTTTCTTAAGGAGACTCAGATAATTATCGTAATTTTAAATTTTGATTATATATAATCATATAAAGTAATTATATATCATGTAATTTTAAAAAATATTTTGTGACTATAACAAGAATATATTACTTTTTTAGGTGGCCTGATATTTTTTGGCATATAACATAGTAGTATTGTTTCTTTTCATGCTTGTTGGTCAAGGCCCTATAGATTTTTTAAGGAAATAAAAAGTTAATAAGAGGATTATTGAGCTAAGGTGAATAGGATATTTAAAGGTTCCCAATGAATAGTCTAAATTTATCTTCCAGAATATTCTACTTAGCAGCTTCTCCAAGTGCTCTAGTATAGACTTCAGCACAAGGAAATTTCAGGGTTGTAGACTTAAATGCTTTATAATAACATAGGTGAAAATTTACCTATGACTAGTTTAGTTACTGTTAATTAAATTGTGTGACAAGTGTGGAATTTGGGGTTTCATTTATTTAATAAATACTATCAATAATACTTTGCTTTGTAACTATTTGTTGATATTTTTCACCTGTATGAAGGTTTTGTAGGTATTTTCCATTGTTGTATGTTTATGATTTGCATATTTGTAGTTGTGAATATGTGAATATATACATACATATACATACAGACACATACATAGAATTTAACATGTATGAATTCTGATAGTGCATCCCTAGTTTGCTTTTCTTTATATACCACTAACAATGATTTCTGTTGTAAAGGGGTGTTCAGTGGATAAAGTGGCTCAGTGGGCAGAGGCATTTGCATGCTGGCCTGGCTACCTGAGCTCAATCTCCTGATCCTACAAGGTGGCAGGAAAGTACAAACTCCTAAGACTTCTCTTGACTTCCACATGCCTGCATGCATGTGAGTACGTGTGCATGGGTGCAAACACACACAAACGTGCACACACACAAGCAATTAGAGAAATTCATGTTGAAAAAATATTCAATAAATCAGTGTTTTACATTCTTTTCCTTTTGGTTCATGCCATTCATTATCTTGAAATATTAACCTGGATGTTCATTATGCTATTAGTATCCATATATTAATTGTAGGTGAATACAGACATATACATAAAGTTTAATCTATTTAAGATGTATTTGGTTTATCCTATGAGATTATTACATCTATCTCAGTGGAGAATATATTTGTGTAATTTTCTGGGGATCCATGCGATAATCTATCCACTCTAGTGCTTTTCCCTTGTCCTCCAATAAGCACAGTTCCTTGACTAGGCAAGACAATAAATGGTCTCCCACAAATTTTAAATGATATTTATTTGTTATTATAAAATATTTCAATGGGGACTCTGGAACCCATTGAACTCTGTCCCTCTTTCTTTTGTTTCGTGGCTTGTAAAGTTGGTGGTTTACTGTGTCACATGCTCCCACCAGGAACACTTTCCCTTTAGAGGCCCAAAGTAAAGGGGTCACCCAATATTGCATTAGAACCTCCAAACCTCCACTTTGAGCTAAAGTCAACCTCTCCTGCCTTGTTATTTACCCTAGATATTTGTTCTGTACTAACGTATTCACAGAAGCAAAGTGGAACAGTGGCTGTGGGGAGGGAAACAAGAACTGCTGTGAAACAGACACAAATTTTCAATTATACACACTTAAAGAACAAGAGAAGATTGTCTCCATAGTTCACAGTGCTGTAATACATACTTAAAAGTGAACTAGTGTTTGCATTAAAGATGCTTATTACAGGTACTAGGGAGATAGCTCAGTTAGTACAGTGCTTGACACAAAGCATTGAGGACCTGAGTCTAGATCTCCAGAACGCTCTTAAAAAGTCAGGAGCCACAGTGTGTTTCTGTAGCCCCAGAGCTGGAGGGAGAAGAGCAGAAGTAGGCAGATCTCTTGGCCTGGCAGCCATCCTAATTAAATGTGCGAGCTTAGTTCCAGTGAGAGACCTAACGTCAAAACATAAGGAAGAGCATGATTGAAGAAGACATCCGACATCCAACAGGCACCACATACACTCACCCTTGCACAAGCACATACCCACAAGTGCACACACACACACACACACACACACAGAAAGAGAGAGAGAGAGAGAGAGAGAGAGAGAGAGAGAGAGAGATTCTTAACTCAATAATCAAAAGCAATGGAGGTATTATGCATTTTAAAACAGCACAGTGTCACACTCAGTGATGGTACACGCCTTTAATCCCAGCACTCAGGAGGCAGAATTAGGCAGATCTCCGTGAGTTCAAGACCAACCTGGTCTACAAGAGCTAGATCCAGGATAGCCTCCAAAGACACAGAGAAACCCTGTCTCAAAACCCCTCTAAAATAAATAAATAAATAAGTAAAATAAAAAAGCACAGTACCTAAATTAGTCACCCATCTTAGAAAATCAGTTGTATGGCAAGTGAGTTTTCTAAATTAGACCTATTAGATAAATAGAAGTTTTGATTTAAATTTTCAGAAGTTCCAACCTGTGGCCACTTTGTCCATTCATTTTCAGATGAGTAAAGTCTGTATATCATGGTGGGGAACTTGGCTAGAGCAAAGCTGACCACCTATGACAGCCATGGAGCACAGACAGGAATTTCAGATCCTGATATTATCTTCCAGGGCATGTACATAATGAAAGGTGTCCTCTAATTGTCCCTCACCAACTCAGTTTCTACCACCTACCCAAAATGTCACTGGCTGAGAACAAAGCCTTTGAGAATTTTCAATATCCCAAATATCACATCTGGGAGACGAAGCCAGCATAAAGTTTATTTGACAGACAATTCATAGAAACTTACATGTAAAAGTCCTCACCAGGGACTAGAGAGATGGCTGAGTGTTTAAGAGCACTTGCTGCTCTTGCAGAGGACCAGGTTTCAGTCTTCAGCACCCACATGTTGCCTCACAAAAATCTGTACCTCCATTGGAAGGAATCTCAGGCTCCCTTCTGGTCTCTGTGTACACAACATGCACTTGGTTCATAGATACACACGAAGGCAAAACACTTATTAAAAAGGAAATATCCTCTGTACATATAAACTTACAGAGAATGAGGCAGTATGCACAGGGCCTGCCTGGTTCTGCGCCAGATGAGGCCCTACAGCTGAAAGGAGAAGTGGACACACGCCTCCATCCCTAATCCAGAAGCAATCTCCAATTGATAGCCACTTGCAAATGAAAACTGAGTTTTCTTCAAGGGAATCTCACTAGGAAAACAAACCATTTTTAAGGGTAAATTGCATGTCTAGCAATAGATGGCCACAGAAAATAAACTAACTATCATTGTCCCTTGTTTCATAATTTTGCAGTAGGGCTTTTCCTTTATTAAAACTTTTATCTTATTTTTACCTTTATTATAAATGATATATATATATATACATATATATATATATATATATTCTTTTTTACCTCACAGTTTCTTTGTGTATATATTATGAGAAGTTTAGTGTTTTTATGAGACTCCCAAGTGTGTGATGGAATGGATCTCTGTTTCTTTTGCCTTCTGCAGGGCTCTTTTCCTTCTGTTTGTTTGTTTTGTTCAAATCTGATGTGGTAGATTTTTTAAATCTTATTTTATCTTATTGTTATCCCTTAGAAGCCTCTTTGTTTTCTAAGGAGAAACAGAAAGGGAGTGGCTACCGATGGGATAGGAAATAGAGAGGAACTGGGGGAGTAGAGGGAGGTGAACCATTATCAGGATATAGATGTGAGGGAAAACAGTCTATTTTCAATGAAAGGAAAACAAAATGTAAAAGACTACAAAAATAAAAACTGTCCTCATTAGCCCCACACTGTAAGACCAGAGCAATAAATACCACAAAATGTGACTTGAAGTACTTTCTTTATGTCTTTGCATGCTTGCTAATTTATATATTCAATGAATATATCTACCATTTCAATGCACTGTATGTCCTAGTTGGCATTAGGTGTCACAAACTGACCCAGTATCGAATCACTTATAAAAAAAAGTCTCAATAGAGTAACCATCTTTATTTATTTGGTTGCTCTGTGTTAATTGCTAATTGATACAGAAGGGACCACTCCAATATAGGCTGGCCATATAGTCCTGGGCTGTGTAAGAAAGAAAGCTAAGAATAAGCCTCAGAGCAAGCCAGCAAGCAGACTTCCTCCATAGTTTCTGCTTCAAGTCCCTGTTCTATTTTCATTCAGTGATGCACCGTGACCTGAAAAGAGAAACCAAACAGGCCTTTGCTACTCTCAGTCCTCTAAGCTGCTTTTGGTCAGGGGTCTTAGCCCAGCAACAGGAATGAAGCTGAAGCTAGAGGGACTGACTACTGACTTATATGCTGAGGCCATAATGCCAAGTGGGCCATGCATGACCCAGATCTCACAGATGGCCTGCTGAAACTTCTGGCATGCCGTAGGGTTGGTATCAAGGCCATTCTTCCCCAGGGTGTGTTCCCCCCACCGTGTGTGTGTGTGTGTGTGTGTGTGTGTGTGTGTGTGTGTGTGTGTGTATGTATGTATGTGTATGTCTGATCTCTCAGGAATTTCACAAGAACTTTACAACTAATGTAAATTTAGTGCAACATTTCCCATGTAGGTCCCTTGAATAAACCCTTAGGCAGGCAAGTGATGAATAAAATAAAATACATAGGAAGGAAGGCAGAGTATAAAAGGGACTTAGAAATAAAACAGACAAGAAGTGGAATGTGGAGGAAAAAAAAGGAAATAATATATTTATGATAAAGAAAGGCAGAGAGCCTTGAGAAGCTCCCACTGGTACAGCAGGCTGCCTGTCTTTGTGATCACAGTCTTTTGAATTAAGTCTGGGGTATTCCAGCAGACCTAGCTCATTGCCTTGTGCACACCTGCATATGTAAGCACATAGCAGATATATTATGGAATGAATGAAAGAGAATAGGAACCCAAGGCATTTTAAAGTATTTAGAAGCTAATTTTCAAAGAAACTCTGGCATGGATTGCTCTGCTGCCAACAAATCAGGTGTATTTTGAAGCCAGCATCCCAATGGGGCCTTTAATCTTTAATTCCTGTACAAGTTTTGAAATCTTAAATCAACTTTTCTAATATGAGGATTACTCAAAAATTATAAGCACAATGCTGTTTAGGTAAGAAACATCATGCTGTTGCTATTAGAATACAGGTGCCATCCAGAGGAAAATTACTTTCACTAAAGAGGAACTAAGTGGAAAGAGAATTCCCCTGGCCAGTTTGGATGTATGTGCTGGTTGATTAATGTGTGCAGTTGACTGGGACATGGTATGCCCAGACTAAACATTACTCCTCAGCTTGACCTCAAGGAAATTTCTGGAGGAAGCTAACATTAGGACCCATGGGCTCTAAAGCAAATGACACAACCCATTGTGGACAGGTAATCATCTACCCACCAAGGAATTGAATAGAACAAAAGATTTAGGGAAAGGAATGAAGCATCTTGCCTTCTCCTAACCTGAACAGGACCTTAGGATACCCTGGCTCTCAGCTTATCACTTTAGTCAATTCCATAATTTTATGAGCTGGTTCCTTAAAGCAAATCAGATAGATAGATAGATAGATAGATAGATAGATAGATAGATAGACAGATAGATGATAGATTATACAGAGACAGACAGATGACATAGACAGACAGAGATACTCTCCAATTGGTCTTATTTCTGTAGAAAACCCTGATTAATATACTATATTACCTATTGATTTCAATTTAAATAAAAATGCCTAGTAAAAGTGTATTAACCAGAGGTTTTCATGATCATGTAATATGCTCAATCTTCATTCGACACTGTTGAGTTCAAAATGAAGGAAAAGTTGCTTTTTTTGCCCCCAAACCAGTTACAATTGTACTCTGTAAGAAGAAAAATAGTTCTATTTCTAGTGTAAGGATTTTGCATATGCTTATCACATATATCAGAACAAGTGACATATGTGACAGCAAAGAAAGAATTTATATTGTAAAATAAGGAAAACATTTACAGACAGATAACAACAGAAATGATCATAAAGTATTCTTAGAAAATTTAAAAGTGGGAAGATAATACAAACCAAAGCCCCAACTCTACATACCACTCAGACAAAGGTCTAACTCATCTGGAGAAGAGAATGACAAAAAACCAGTGGAGCCCTAGACTGTGCTTTGCCCGCTCACAAATGTCTATAATCTGTCTGCACACAGTATTGGAAAGACTGAAGAGCAATCACATTTGTGGGTAAAGAAATTGTGAGTTTTTCTCTAGAATGAACACAGACAATGGAAGGTAAAACAGATTATAGTGGGAGAGAACCTGGAATTCTGGAACCAGTATGTTAGAAAAAAGACAAGTAAATGTTTGAGTTTGGGAGGTTTTAGTGGTCCTCCATTTTTTTCTCTGTTCAAGTATCTAGGGCAACTAAAACCCTATGGAAGGAGGAGTTGAAAACAAAACTGTTGAAGAGCATGACATCATGCTATGACAGAATGTACTTTCTGACAAGGAAGTTTAGCATTGCACTTACACAGTACTCTAAGATTTTAGTATATAAATGAAACAGAGAGGAAAGAATTTGAAGTTAGGTTCCATGTTGGGACTTCCTTTCAAGAAATTTAAAGAAGGAGAAGGGGACAGGACAGATAGAGAACTTGGGTGGCAGAGTGGAGTATTCCTCTCTAAGACATAGCATCTCCCTGCGTTTCTGGGGCAGTGAATGGTAGATCCCCATCTTGAGTGTTCATCTCACTGAACCCATTCTTTATAGTGTTGGACCATCCATAATATGAATTAGTAGGCAGATCTCTTTTCCAGCAAAAAACATTTATTTGACCTTGTGATTTCAAGCAACCACCAGGATGTTTATATACACCAGAAAACTATTCTGTGATATTCTAGAAAGCAAGTGTAGTTTTGCTGAGTCTGAAGTCATCTTGTACCCTGCATTTTATTATTTTATCTTCCATTCAAACATATTTAGTTCCCTTTAAAAAATTCTGAACCTGTAAAATCTATTCTTGAGAAAGATGCTATTAACACTTGGCCAATAAGCCAATAAAATGCATTAGTATACCTTGCTCATTCAGCCACTAGGCATAATTCTATTTGATGGGCAATGGGAGGCAGAATAAAGGAGGAGATGGTATAAGAGGACATTACATACAGTGTGCTTACAATTTCTAATAACCCCAATATAAGAAAGTATTTTAGTAGATTTCAATGCTTCCTTGAGCCATAAACTCAATCTAGTGGGCCACAGTAAGCCTTTTCAAACATTAAAAGTGATAAAATAGAACAAAAAGAAGTTCAGCACATACGTAGGAATAAGTTTTGTTCAGAGTAATCTTTTGTTCTGTATAAATACATATACTTATTCACATCTCTGAACCCCCCCCCCGGTGATGTAAGATGCAATTCAAAGCCTTTGTGCTGATGGATCACTTCCGAGTCCCTACTTTCACAGTTGCAGCTAGCATTTGTTTTCACAGCAGCTTGAGTTCCTTTGCTTTCTTTAAATGAGTACAGACTAGCTGCAGTGAAAATCCCAGGCCTCGCTTCCCAGCATGGAAGCTGGGAAGGATCAAATTTGTCAAACTGATATTTTTTTCCTGAGACTGTGATTCATGAACAGTGGCACAAGGAAGAAAAATGGAAATAGCCCACACTTTAAGTGAAGCAAACAGATCACTTTGTTTAAGCTGTGAAATCATTTCTCTGATTCTGGCTGCTGTGGGGTTTTGCTCAGCAACTAGCTCATATCAATATTTTCAGTCCTGATTTTCTCCTTTTAGTCCTTTTTTCTTCATTATACTCAGAAGCAAAGAAACTCAAATTTATACTTCCTTACCTAAACCCTGTAATGTGTGGCTTTCTTTTTTAATTTTGCTAATGAGAACAGTGAGATTTGTGGGAGTCTGGTCAGTTTTTCCAAATGTGGTGTCACAGATGTGCACTTCAGATTATTCTTCCCCTGAACAGCACACACCAGGCTGGCAGTGGCCAACAGCCACACACTTCACAAGCAAAATACTTGCATGCTGAGGACTTGCCGGGGAATTCTTCTTCCTTTACTTGAGGGAATGAAAATCAATACTTTCTATTAAGTTCAAAAGGAATTTCAATAGTCTTGAGACTCTACAGAAAGCTTTAAGACTATGCATGTGAGAAAAAAATATGGTTACGCTGCTTTGCTGATATTTTCATTATATTAAATTGCAACACCCCTTTGCCAATAATCTAGAGTTCTGGAACTCTTAAATCTACCAAATGAAAGTGGAAAGCTTTCAAGAAGGAATGGATGGGACAACTCAGCTGGACATTTTAGCATCAATGTAGGCATTTCCTTCTCTGAAGTCATCTCAATGATCCTATTTGGAAAGAGACAGATGGCCCATAGAGTTTCCACTTAGGCTTATTTTATGTTCTTCCAAGGACTTTGTTTGTGAGCCTGGAAAACTAACTCATTACTTCATTAATCAAAGAACTGTTGCCTGGACTGAAAACTAAAGGTTTAGAAAACCAAAGGTCTTGAAGACAGTTGTGATAAATAGTCTCATCTGTATTGTGGAGCAATATTTTTGTGCACTGTGAATATTTGTTGCTCTCGCTGGTTTAATAAAGGGCTAAAGTGGCCAGTAGCTAGGCAGGTAGAGATTAGGCAGGACTTGCTGACAAAAAGAGAGTGTGGGGATAAAGAGGGCAGAGTCATCAGCCAGATGCAGAGGAAACAGGAGATGAACATGCCATGCTATAAAAAAAAAAAAAATGGTACCTCCACTCGGTAGAACTTAGAAATATGAGTTAATATGGGTTAAGTGGTAAGAGCTAGTTAGTAACAAGACTGAACTATTGACCAATAGTTTGTAATTAATAATACATCTCTGTGTGGTTATTTGGGGGAGCCGGTGGTCTCAATGAAAAACTCTGCATACAGGTCTGTCTCTTTAAATGGAGAAAGAATGGGAAATGATGGTCCTTTTACTCAGCTTCATGTAATTTTTTAGTCCCCATCTATCCAAACATTTATACCAATGAGTTCTTCAACTCTGTTGGTTACATAAATATCATGCCACTGGACCTTCATGGAAAAGCTGGACGAGAGTGCATCAAAGTGGGGTCCTTAGAACCAGGTTGGCTCTGTTCTATCTTTCCTTCTCTGCAATTCAGTTTCCTCCCTCAGAAAAGGATAAAGATCTACTCCATACAGCATTATATCAATGAAATAATAAAGTGGCCAAATAATACTTCTAACATCATAAGACCACAGTGAATATATTAAATATGTAGAAAACAGAATTGTAGCATAGCTAGAATATCTGTGCCTATAGTGAATGTGCATATGAATTCATTATGTCTGACAATGAACAAATATACTGAGCTGTTTGTACATCTTTGCACTCTTACATTGATCAATGACTCAGTTGCCTATCTTATCATTCATTCATTCAGCTTTTCTTAATCATTGTAACTCATTTAATTCAGGATCTCAGTCCTCTTATCATCAGCAAGTTATTGTAGACCATAAGTGGCTATACTAGATTGGTTAACTACTACAAAAGGCAAGAATAAAATGAAGGGCTGGATGGAAGGAGGAAATAAACAAAGTAGCATGCTTTGTCTGCAGACCTAATGTTTCACCAGAACACAGCATCTATTTCTGAAGACCCAGCATCCAACACAAGCTTCGTAGGGCAAAATATAATCTAAGTTCTTCCACTCTCTATATGAATTCATTAAGATCAGGATAAATCCCTGAAAATAGATAGATTTAGTCTACGTAATTAAATTAATAAGTAAAATATTACCATACCTTCTCTCTAGGAATTATAAAATGATATGCTATTCACTGTAAGAATAAATATTTGCTTCTAGCTGCTTTCACATTGATTCCTGTGAAGCAGCAGGCTAGGCTACCTATTTTTAGAATTGTTCCATTGGCACTGTCCTTAAAACTGCTTTGCTTCCCCAAGTTCCACGAAGCTTTGTCACAGCAAGCTGGCGCCTATATACTTATCAGCTGTGAGTGGACCCATAGGTGGGCCTGTTCTGGAATGTAGCAAGCAGCCTCCCTCAGGGAGGATCTAGAATTGAGACAGAGAAAGAGATCTGTTCCCACCAGGAGACTTAGCCTATCTCATGCAAATGTGGTGCCTGTTGAGGGCCATGTGTTCTTCCATGTGGACTGAAGGAGAGAAAAAGCCAGTTCACAAAGGAAGGGGGGAATGTTTTGAAAAGGGAGAAATGGGCAAACAGCTTGTTGACTCCTGTTGATAGTTAAGTCTCTAATATAAGTTATTTCTCTGATTTCTGTATATATTTCTCTCATCAGGAATTTGCCTGTTTTCTCTTAGGTTAATTAGAAACAGGCTTTTGCAAGTTGTAACATTTATCAAAGTATAACAGATTAAGGACCAATCAGTATCAAGATACCCATGAGAGGAACTGGGCATAAAACATGAAGCTTTTTGTATTTTATATGATCCAGGAAATAACAGACAAACTGTAATAGAGCATGACAAACTCCTCACCCTCATTAAGAGCCCCCGCAGAGCCATTTACAGATTCAGTTCTGCATGTGGATATCCATAAAAAAGACTTCACCTTGGTTCCTCAGCAGTGTCTCCTTGCATGTTCTGGGTGCTAAGAGCGCACATGCACCATCCCCCAGATCAGAAACTCCATCTTCTGCAAGAATTTCTTTTTCACTTGCCTGGCATGCTCCATACCTGCCCCTCGTTTCAGTGTGATCAAGGAGTTCTACCAGCTTTCTAGTCAAAAGGCTCTGTCACCGAAGTTCATGTCTGCTAGAACTCACCAGACCCTGGCAGTGTCACCTGAGCAAGGGTCATAGAACTGGGTATTTATTGCTCAGTCACCAGAGGCTCCTTAAGGAACCCTTCCTAGTGACTGAGAGATGATAGGAGACTCCCAGCTGAAAGGATCTTTTCTGTTTACTTGTTGTGGATGCTAACAATAATGTAATAATTGTGAACATGGCTTTAGCCTTGCTTTATTGATGAGGGACTTACAGAGCACAATTTGGTGAACTGCTCACCATCTCCTGTTAGAAGTCACATCTCTTGAAGATACCACAGTCATAAATTTTGAAAGCTGAAGGTGACAGGTGTCTGGATTGCACAGATATAAAAAAACATTTTGTTCCTTAGGGGTTACTTGGTGGTAGCTTACTGTTAACTATGATTAGTTATCAACTGAGCATAAATACTGAGTTACGAAATTCAGGCACTCTAGGGAAATGTCTATATTCACTGTGTGTTTATGATAGGAAACAGGGCTGGAGTATGGAGACACTCTTGATAGCCTTGCCAATTTATCTGAACTCAAATAAAAGCCACTCAGATGCTCTTGACCTTCTACTTGAACCATCTACTTCAGTATCTATATCGTTTTAGGTAACAAAATACATAATAATTATGTAAAGTACTTCTTGGTTATAGAATATTAGTTTCTTCATCAGACTGTTTGCAAAAACTTTGGATTTTAGCAACATCAATGTTTGCTTTTGAGACAACCCCATGAGTCTACATGCCAGTTTTATTCGAAGCGTGGAGAAGGAAAGAAATACAAAGTTTGCTGTTGTTGTTACAGTCCCTACTCTTCCCTATTGTTTTACACCCCTACCCCCTGCTTGAATATTTGTACTCTTGCACCTAAGCACAAATAAATTTGAGATCTTTATTTTAGGTTACCTTTTAATACAATTAAATTTTTTTGCAATAGTTCCTTTGCTTGCACACACATCAGGAAAAGTTAATGCACAAACAAGATGAGTGTAAAGACTACAGTTAATCTTTAGAACAAAAGAATAATTTATCTATCACCTCGTCAAACAACAAAACTCCCTCGAGTTGTTAATAATTCTTAATAAAGACAGCAACTATCAATTAGAGAAATAAATTAGGTTGAGGACAAAAGAGTCAAAGGAGATACAGTTGTGAAATTTGCAGTTACTCTCCACTAAGTTGTCAGTAACAACTGAAACAGAGAGGTTTGCAGCTCACTGATTGTAGCTTTAATTTCAGTTTTGCCCCCATTTGTCAAGCTGAGTAAATAAATAAGAAGTCACTAATGGGGTATACTGAAGTTTGTTAGGAAATAAAAATTTGCTCAGGCTTTATGAAAAGACAAAAAGATTCTAAGAGCCAGAGGTGGTGGATGACTTCAAGGAGACAGCGTTTTCCAGATACAATAGGACTGAGGCACAAATGGGCTCACAAAGACTGTGACAACATGCACAAGACCTATATAAGCTCAAGCCAGGCAAAATCGCAGAACAGAGAAGGATCTGTAGGCATGAAGCCCACCCTTAGTCAAGAAACTATTCACAAGCAATAGCTTTTGGTAGAGAGAAAAAACATTTTCACCAATGAAATGACACTGGACATATCAGTCCTACTTCAGGATAGACCCCATGCTCAGGAGACATTGACCAACATAAATTAGATTCCATGATTTCATTTGTCTGTTTGCTGCTTTTTTTAAGACAGAAAAAGAACCTTGAGTTGGGTGATTAGGGAGGTGGGGAAGAACTGGGATGAGTTGGAAGAGGGGAATGAATATAATCAAAATATAAAATTCTCAAAGAATAAAAATATTATTGTGAAAGTTCTATTAAATTTGCTAGCTAGAAGTAGAACAAACATTTCCATAAGAATTTACTGGAGTTTGTCTGATTTCCAAGATACAAAACTCCTAAGTAATAAAGCAATTTAAATAGAAGGAACAATAACACTTGTCATTTAACCCAAGAACTTTTGTTTGTTTTTAATGATGAGAATGTTCCTTAGAGATCTGCAGGTTAACTGTTTCTACTAAACATATAGACATTTATTGAATAACCTTTTGTCAGGAAGGAGACAGTTCATACAGCACATTCAGTAAGTTAAAGTAAGTCTTTCTCCATCATCTTGGATTTACTAGACTAGTAAATCCTCCCCCATGTATCTAGGCAGTTTACTAGACTTGGCATTAAATTATAGGCATGAAAATAAGTAGGAAAGTAAAGCAGACCCAAGAAAATTCCAGAGAGATGCTTCTGTTAATACAATGGTTTCCCTGGGAAGCAGAAATCCTCCTATTCCAGTCACTAAATGAAGCCGAAATTAGGACTAAAGCATGAGAATTTTCCAAGGCTTACAATTCTTATCCCTCATCTTTAAAATATGTAAGACAGCCCATATATAATAAATACATATTTTACTGGAGAGAACCCATTTCTTTTTATTTAAATTAGAAACAATCTTATTTTAAATATCAATCCCAGTTCCCTCTCCCTCCCATTCTCCCCTGCCCCTCACCGATGCCCCCATTTCATCCCCCATCCCGTCCCCAGGGAGTGTGAGACCTTCCATGAGGGATCATTAAAATCTATCAAGCCCTTTGGGGCAGGGCCTAGGCCCTCCCCCATGTATCTAGGCTAAGAGAGTATCTCCTCCCTCCATGGGGGAGAACCCATTTCTAAAACTCATCACAATTATTAAGAAAGCTTCACTAATATAAGTCCATCTCTGGCATTCAATATGCCCTTTGTCAAAGATGCCTGCATTAAGATCTGACCTGAGGAATGGTTTATGTCTACTTTTTCTGTATTATCTGACTGAAAGTCTGGTGACATACCAAGACTAAGAATGAGAATTCTTGGAAGATGTGGGTTGTAGATTAGTAAGTGAAACACAAATAGTAATGTAGTAGTCCCCAGAGATAATTTGGCTCCACAGTTTTCTCTTCATTGCATTAAACAACTTCTGTCTCTCAGATAGTAATACTTAAAGGGATTTCATGTTGTAAGATTATTTTCAAAAAAAATTGTAAATAGAGAAGGGAAGATGATGGGGAAGGTCCTTCTATATGTTGTAAATATGTTTCTCTTTATTGGTTGATGAATCAAGCTGTTTCAGCCAATGGAATGCAGGATGTAACCAGGCAAGAAGTATAGGTGGGGCCACCAGACTAAGAGAATGCTGGGAAGAGAAATGCAAACCGTGAATTGTGAATGAGATGCAATGTAGCTGCCAAGGAAGAAAAAGACCCAAGCATCACTAGTAAGCCTAGGCCATGTGGAGACACAGAATTAATATAAATAGGTTAATAATTAATAGAGAGCTAGCCAATAAGAATCCAGAGTCATAGGCCAAACTGTTTATAATTAGTATAAGCCTCTGTGTGTGCATCTGGAACTAAATGGCTGCAGGACCAGGTGGAACAGATACTTCCGTCTACAGGAAGATACTCTGTTTTCATTTATTAGAGCATTGTAACAAAATACTAGCAAGATAGATGAGGCTACAATAGAGGCTAGCAATCATTTCCCACCTCCCCCTTGTTCCGCATCTTGGATCATTTGTGCTGCAATGTGGTAGATTGGGCAATTTATAAAGAACTGAAATGTATTGGCACCTGGTTCAAGAGGTTGGAAGTGGTATATGTTCAGCTTTGGGTGTGAGACTGTTTACTGCACCATTCCTTGCTGGAAGATGGAATGGTGAGAGAGCAGGAACGAGGTGGGCAACCTCATTCTCATAACAAACAGCCTATGACAATGAACCTGATGCTGCAATAGCATTACTTCACCTGAAGGCCTTCATAATGTCTCACTGCCATCCTTCATATTACCACCAGCAGCTGAGACATGCCCAGAGTTTTGCTAGTGGTTACAGCAAAGACTAAGTAATGAATTCATGGCTTTGTCTTCATGACCTAATAACCTCTTAAAGAGCCCCTCTCAATAATGTCACATTAGAGATTGTTTATGACATATCAACTTTGGGGGAGACATTCAAATTATAACATTCCATCCTTATCCTCCCAATCAAGTCTTTTCACTTAAAAACTATGCTTGTTCAGGCCCCACAGGTCTTAACTTGCTTCAGCATCAACTCAAAGGTCTTAAGTCCAGAATCACATTTGAAATAGATATGAATGAGACTCAACACACACAATGCTACACAGCTATGAGCTCATGAAGTCACCAAGTTATATGCTTCAGAATTACATTAATGGAAGAGGCATAGTAGACATTCTCCTGTCATAAGCAAGAAAGAGAAGTAGTTTTAGGTAAATCTAGAATTCTCAGAAAAATAACAAGTCTTAGAGCCTGAAAATAATCTTCCTAGACTCTATCCTACATTCTCAGCAAAAAGTAATGGAAGCCAACCCCCAATATTCCAGAAATTCCATCCCTAAGGGTTTTCTATGTTCTGCCCACCTAGCAGTGCTCATTGGGAGTATTTTCATGTCTGGACTAGAGCTAAATGTTGGTATTCCTACAATGCCCAATGCCGAGATTTCTGAGATGATAATACTCACATGGTTTCATGAGTCATTGCACTAGCAAAGATTCTCTATGACATCTCTGACCCCATATTTCTACCTGCCCTAGTAGACGCTGTCTACACTGGCTTCACACCTGGATCAAGTGACTTCTGGGTTCCCAAGCTTTCAATGTCAACCTTTGAGATCCAGGTAGACTGCTATGACATAGCTCATGCATTCATTATACCTGCAGAGTCGGCATCAGGTGGATGCAATTAAGGTTTACTGTTTGTATCATCCAGGTCAGCAAGCATGCATCACATGAAGGCTCACTTGAGCCAAGCCTGGAATGCCTGGGGAACACTGTGCTAGAATGAAAAAGGGATGTATTAGAGGCGGTACAAGGCCATGAATGGTATGGACCTGAATCCTGTGTTCAAGGATTTCACTTGCACTATATCTCTGTCTCTGAAATTACTGTACAATCATCTCCCACGGTCTTGATTAAAAAGCACTTGGCTCCCTCCTAACCAAACTCATCTTTTTCAGCAAACAGTTGTTTGGCTACACCTTTGATTTATGCTACAGAAAAATAAATTTTCTCACTTTATATGGCCAAGTTGCAAGTTTTCTAGTGTTTTTGTTCTGCTCCCATTTTAATTATGAGCTCTGTCTTCAAACCATTTCTCTCCTTGGTCACCTTACTGTCAGCAGTTAACAATGTCTTGTAGCTCTTCCGATGATTTGTGAAAGAAATTCCATTCACATGGCCAAATTTATCACTTTCATAGTGTGTCATCCATAAAGTTCTAGGACATGCGAGTGGTCCCAAGTTCTTGGCAACTACATAATACAGAGGGTATTTCCTCTAACTTCCAATGCCTTGCTCCTCAGCTTTGCCCAGCCTTTCATCAGATTGGACTTCATATGCACATATCCGTCAAGCTTTGGATCATGAGCACTTGAGTAATCCCTAAGAAGACCTAGTCTTTCCACAAAAGTCTTCTCTTCTTCTCAGCCCTGTCCTCAATTGCCTGAATGTCCCACTCAGAACAATCTAATTTTTTATTGGGGAACTCCTACATATTTTTGTAATACCTGTCAAGTATTTGTTGTGGCCACAGTCCCACTTCTAATACCAATTTTCTGTCATACTAAGTTTTGTGTTGCTTCAATAGTATTACACAGAGCCATATGGCTTATAAAAATGATTTGTTGGCTCATGGGTCTAGAGGTTAAGAAATCCAAAAGCAAGGATCTTTTATGAATCCCATGTAGACCTTCTTGCTTCATCATGCCATGGAGAAGGCAGAAGGGTAAGAAATGAGATTGGATTGGAGTGAAATATTTTTATTTCAATTTAAGAGGTCCAGTAATGTCATTACTCATTCATTCCCATAGTAATGGCATTACTGGACCTCTTAAAGGTCCTCTCCTCTCTCAACACTATTGCATTGGGGATTATGAATACAACACATGAATATTGAAAGACACATTCAAATCATAGAACCTCTACCTACTATCCTTCAGGTAATACACAAAGGAAAAATGACTAAAATCAGAAAGCTTTGGACAAAGCCCAGGAATTTCATGTCACTGCCTTTATGGTACATGATTCAAAATATTTGCAATGTCAAAAGATAACAAATGCATCTAACTGCTTAAGAACCCTGGAGGATGGACAGAGGGTTATCACCCAAAAATGACCCTTCATAAATTATGCACGTGAAAAGTATATTTAAATGTCCCATGTGTCTCATTTCCTGTTCTCAAGGATACTAGTCAAGTGATCCCCTTTCATGAGCCTTCCACAACTTATAAAATAGAACTGCACTCTGGAGAAATATTGGGGTTTGAAAGAAGACAGAGCTGAATGTAATGGGCTCTGTTGCTTACTGACTGTGTGGTACATGCTTTAAATAATGTACATTAGAGCTTTGATATTGAAGCAGTTGTCCTGAGTTTAACACATACACAACACAGTCCCCCCCACACACCTACCCAAACAATCCCCCCCACATACCCAAACAGTCCTCACCACAAAGTCAAACACTTAGAGTCCCCCCACACACAAACAGTCCCCCCCACATACATGCACGCACACACAGTCCTCCCCACACATACCCAAACAGTCCTCCCCACAAAGACACACACATAAACAGTCCCCCCATACATGCACACACACACAGTCCCTCTATACATGCACACACACAGTCTCCCCATACATGCGAGTGCATGTGTGTACACACACACACACACACACACAGAGAGAGAGAGAGAGAGAGAGAGAGAGAGAGAGAGAGAGAGCCTCACAACAAATGCAGGCCACAATAATCACATCCCATCAGAAGCTCTTCACCCTACTCAGGATTGCCTTTGAGAACAGCGCTCCTATCTCTGACTCTCAGTCACTTTGCAAGCAGTTCTTTTGGTTGCTATTTCCTTTTTACATCAAGGTCACATTCCAATCATGGAACCCCTTCATTCCTCTACAATGTGGAGGTACTCCACCACTATGAGGTACTTCATAACTCCATCTGAGGAGTTCTGCTGGCCAGGGGCTTCTCTGGTTGTTAGATCTAACATCCTAGTTATTGAAAACCCCAGACTTTTCAGCAGTGGTCAAAAGAAAACAGAATGTTTACCAGCTGTAGTTATTCAGTAGGCTTTGTAAAGTGACTGAATAAAATATCTACTTCATTGGGTGGAAATAAGGATATGTGCTCTAAATTGGAGCCAGTACCAAGAAATCTAACATAAATGAGTGAGAGACTGCGTTCTGATAAGTTATTTAGAACAAAGCTGCATGCCACTTGGGAATTAGATGAGATTTGGGGATGAACCAAGATGTGGATATTAAACATTTGGAAACCCGAGGGAAAAAGAAGGATGCCAGGTGAGGCAGGTGCCAGGAGAGGCCTAGTTGCAGGAATGTGGCACATTTGAAGTGATGAAAGGGTGTTAATAAATTATACTTCATAAGCATTTGAGTTTTTATAAATGATAGAAACTGAAATGGATGAAAGAGAAATTATGAAAGAATACCAATACTTTAAATCAATACCAGACCTATTTAAAAAACACTTTATTTCTAAGTCTTCCAATCAAGCTGTGAGCTTCTCAAAGGCAGAGTCTGCCTAACTCACTTTGAGTTTCCAGGTGATGCTGAAGACAAATTCAGTAAAGTAAACCGAATGTAAGGCACCTTACATGTTTTTTCACGTGTGATGGAGATCAGCACCATTGGAAGCCCCCCTTTGCATTTAAATAGAATCTTTGTTGCATAAGAATGATCCTTTTTTCCCCTCCAAACATCTCAATCTTGTAATGAGAAGCAGGTGTTCTTTGCTTTTCTTAGATGGATAAATTATAAAACAAAGAGGTGAACAGAAGGCTCAGGAAAAGCAGGCAGCAGCTGCTGAGGCAAGAGTGGGTTTAGGCTATTATACATCCCTAGCTCATAGATATCACAGCTTGGTTTCCCTCCTGAATCTCTTCCAATATAGAGACCAGGGGCTGATGTGACTGCTGCCCTTCTATCCATGGTCAAGTTCAGTTTCCACTACCTAGGAAGGTGCATTCCAGAGAACAGTTAGCAGGTATGGACATAAAACTTTATAAGAAAGACTATACTATGAAGAGTATAAGTAATTTGGGGAAATTATGTTCAAGTAAATTAGTGTCAAAAAACATAAGTTTTGAAGATGTCCTGTGTATGAAGCTATCCTCATAAATCTGGTGATTGCCTGGACATTTACTCTGCACACTCCCAGATCCTTCTCCAGCTTTCTTTGCCTCACTTTTCACCCAAGTAGACTGACCTGTAGCAATTCTCCTACAGAAGTATTCTTACTCCTTGCATTAGCTTGCATGATTGCCAGTAGAAAATTACAGCATGAAGGAAAGAAATTCTGTCCCAGTTCCCTTCCTGCCAGAGGACAGTTTGCTCTGAAGACACGTCTGTTGGAGCCATAGACTCCTCTGGAGCTGGAGTTACAGGACATTATGAACCACCCAATGTGGGTATTGGGAATCAATCTCTGGTCTTTTTGAAGAATAGCAGGTGCTCTTAACCACCCAGAGCCATTATCCCACAATCCTATTTGTTTGCGTGATCAAAAGCCTGAATGTCAGTGAACCAAATCTCTATTGACACTGTGTATGCAACTTAGAGCAACTGAGAGAAAATGGTTGGCTAATGACAGGAATGGTCATTGTTAGTCTTACCCTAAGCACAGTTCTAGTGCACTGCACATGTCATCCCATTTACCCACGACAGTCATCATTGTCACAAGTAAATACTCCTGTCTACTGTACAGATCATGAGGAAGGGACACAGAAGTCAGACATCAATGATTGGCAGGTGACTCTTGAGCTGATTCTTATTCCATGAACTCACTGTTCTTACCACACTGGGGCTATTTCCAGAGAGAGAGAGAGAGAGAGAGAGAGAGAGAGAGAGAGAGAGAGAGAGAGAAAGAAAGAGAGAGACAGAGACACTATATAGATAGCACCTTGGGTGTGCAGCTGAATCAGCTGAACTTTTAAGAGCCTTGCTCAAAACCCTCACTCAAGAAAAGTTGCATTTATAGGATCCCAAGTGGGTCAAACGACAACTAAAGTTGAGAATCTCTGAACTAAGCAGGCCCTAAACTTTCTTCTAACTCTAAAATGCTATAATTCTATCACTTTTAGATGGAACTGCTGCCTGGGTTTACTGTAACTTAATCTAACAGTTTCATTCTTCATTTTAAGTTGCAGTAAGAAAATAGTTTTCAAATATGTGTGAAGGGTTGGTATTAACAGGGCCCTCTGCTAGATGATAAGTGGATCACAATACCTGCCCCCAAAGAAGCTTAATAGACAAGCAGATGCTAAGCCAGATACTTAAAATGTGACCCACCAAATTCGGTGGCAGAGGTATGCACAGTAGATATGTCCCAGAACACCCTACAGAGTAATAATGCCACAGCCCACACCCTAACATATCAAGAGAAACATCTCAGACCCGATAGATACATTTTATGAAAAGGAGTGGGTCAATTTTATCTACATATGAATATAAACAATTCAGACCATCTGAGCTGTGAATGCAGGTTGCTTGGCAACAGCCTTTACAGTTGTGTTATTTGCTCAGAAATGAGAAGAGCTGGAATTTTTCTGTTTAAAACAAAAGAATATTAATCACAGACATGATGGGGGTATTTATATGCCTGTATAATATTTTAGCTGATATGTACTTTGTAGTCAAAATGAGAACTTTGTAAAGGCACAAGGTTGAAAGAGAAGCTCATGTCCAGTTTCCATCATTTGGGGAGAGTCTAATAGTCAGCTGTTGATTTTATCAACTGAATTTGTATTTATTGAGCACATATTTTATGTTCAATCTTTTATTTGCAGGATGTTTTGTGAAAACTGTGTAAAAACATGGATAGATGGAAGCAAATGAGCATAAAATATATTCAGTGTGTAGCCCCCAGGTTTTAGTTGTTTTGTCAAATTCCCAAATCCATTCACTTAGCTTAATCATAAATAAATCCCCCAAATACACATACAGCAACATATAAAAGCAAAGGGCAGTCTCAGGAAGTAAAATGTCCTGCATGCCAAGAGCGATAATTAAAGACATGAAATTTATATGACTCTTCTTCTATTATATACCACTACCTCTCAATACCTAACCATTGAAAACTGCCCACTAAAGAGTGGGTCCATTTTTACTTGGTTAAAAAAATATTAAGTCAAGAAACAACAACAAAAAATACATATCAACATCCTTTTGCAAAACATTGTCCAGCTCCAAAGAGAGAGGCCGATATTTTATTTCCCACTAATATAAAATATGACAGCTAATTTGTTCCACAGCATTGGAGCCTTTTGGAGAGAGAAAAGTGAATTAGATGTAAAATGCCTAACAAATGTGAAGCAAACAAATGTCCATTTAAAAATATTGCTCTCATCTTATGCTTCTCATAAAGATCATGTCAATTTCAAGGCCCTAACCATCTTTCATTTATTTATCAGCTGTAAATGCCAACATATTAGTAAAAGCAAATGGTAGAAAACAATCTTGGATATCCAAACAATGTTTCCTATGTTATGTTTGCCATTTTGCTCATTACTGAACAGACAGATGGGATCTAACTTGTCACAGCAAGCTACAAAAAGAAAAAAAAAACACAGAAAATCCATGCATGAAATGTTGTTGTCAACAAAGTCAGGGGTCATGGTAATAATCCATGCCTGGGGGAGGGGAAGTGTCAGGTTAGAAATAATTTGTGGGGTGCTTTTTGGACATGAATGTCAGAGCTCAGTATAGCTTGCTTCATGCATAGTCTTGGCTCAACTGTATCTGATAAAACACTGGGAACTGCACCAGTTCTGAACTGCACCAGTTCTGAACCCTCATCACATGCTACCACATCATACAGTTTTACGTGCCTTAGAGGACAAGGTTGCCACTGTCAGGTCTTACTTTACTTCATCTCTTCATTAATAAAAATGATCAAGTTTCATCATCCCAGTCATCAATAAATGTCTGTATTGTGGTTCTCTAACATATTGGGGGTGAAAGATGAGAATCCTCAATTTATCTGGATTTTACCTTTCTAGAACAGGGTGATGTGAAAAAGAATATTTAACAAGTCACTACAATTTTTATTTGGGAAGCATGTCAGCATTGTTTCCTGATATGAACCAACACACAAGAAATCATGACACAGAGTTGTATGAGAGATAGAATTTGATAGTGGTAACTTTCAGGAAAGTATATATTAAGGACTTATAGAGACGAAAGAGTCTCAGTTATCAAAAGTGTCATTAATTCCAGCTTCTGCTTGGGATGTAGAGCTGAAAATACTGTCATTTCCATCCTTAAGTGAAACACACTTAGACCGGAGAATCTGAAAGATCAAAATATTTGCTGATTCCATAAAATAGATGAGACACAGAGAAACAACCCCAAAAGCTAAGACAGAACAAGTCAAGGGGAAAAAGCACATTAGCCCTCGATTACTCAAAGAAGCTGTGAGGGTCTCAAAGTAAGATGGCAAGAGCAATTCTACTAAAGTACATGAGCTTGTTAAAGATGAAATGTGTGTTAATGTGACAGCAGTATCATATTATGTGGCAATTGGGAACCAAAATCACAAAGAACCTTTCAGACTTTTCACAAAACTCTCTGCAAGTCCCCTGGCTGTGAGCAAGGATGCTCATCAAATCTCTATCAGTCTAGAAAGAATCATAGGCCCTGGAGGGGAAAACATGAGGGAAGGCATGAAGTCCTGTCTGTGTCCTTCCATTTATGTGGTGAAATATTTGTTTTTGACCTAGTAAAGCCACTGAAGATAAGAATACAAAGCCAGCCACACTAGTTAACCATAGAAGCTGGGCAGTTGTGGCACACACCTTTAATCCCAGCACTAGAGAGTGTATTAGGAGCTTCATGAGTCTCAGAGGGCAGTCTAGGATTCTGAGGCTTGGTGTAAAGCAGTGCAGTCTGGAGATGCAATCTGAGGTTCGGTGGATCCTCCCTTAAGCTGAGCATTGGTAGAGGTGAGAACCCTCTAGTGGCTGGATGCTTTGGTTTTCTGATCTTCAGCTTTAGCCCCAATATCTGTCTCTGGGTTATTATTATTCATGCTACACCTTGTGACATAAAATCCTCAGGTGTCTAGAGGACTGAAGAAAACATCACCCTAAGATACAAGTAAAGTCACAATGTAGTAGAAGGAAATGGTCAACAGCAGCAAAACTCTCTAAGGTTAGGACAGAGATAGAGACACATAATGTAGGACATGGGGAGATGACCCAGCAGATAAAGTGCCGCTACAAAAATGTGAGCGCCTGTGTTCAGAATCCCAGAATCCGTGTAAAAGCTGGCAGACATATGGCCATCTGTAACTGCAGCACTTGGGAGGCAGAGACAAAGATTACCTGGGACAAGCTGACTAATTAGAGGAGAAATAACTGGTGAGCTTCAGGTTCAGAATGAGACCATGCCTCAACAAATCAACCAGGGAATGGAGGAGGAAGACATCAATCACTTCAGAAAAACACAAAACATTCTAGATTATATAGGAATGCATTCTGGACCAAAAAATAAAACCCTAATAAGGATTTAAAAATTAAGATATATGGAATATGTTCTTGGGTTGTACATTAAATAAACTAGAAGATATCTGGGACAAATCAACAAATACTTTTAAAGTTAAATAACACCCTTTAAATCAACTCATGAGGAGGGTACAGAGATGGCTCAGCAGTTAAGAGCACTTGTTGCTCTTGCAGAGGAGCCCAGTTCATTTGCCAATATCCACATGACAACTCATAACTGTCTTTAATTCCACTTCTGAAGGATCCAGAGTTCTCTTTTGGTACCAAGCATTCATGTGGTGTGCATACATACATCCAGACAAAATACTCATATACATAAAACAAAAAAATATTCTTAAAAACTCTCATTAATAAGAAACCAAAATATATATGGGGAAATAGTTTGACTTGAGTTGAAAAACAATACTGTACCAAAATAATTAAGACATTGTGTGGTAATAGATACTTGGTAATTAACTCTCAGGGGAAATGTCATGATTTGTGGTATTGCTAGTGTTCACAATATAAATATTACCATCATGGATGACATTACAGAGGATTGAGTGGGACCTGGAGAAAGATAATAAAATTATCTTTTAGGAGTCAAAAAGCATCACAGCAGGAGATGTAGCTAAAGATTTCGTAATAGTATGTATTTTTGTAATAGTAATGTTTATATTAGAAAAGATCTCAATTCGCTAATTTAATATTGTAGCAGAGAAAATATAACAAGAACAACCCACACTCAGGAAATCAATGAAATTGATGCTGTAAAAAAAATAAATTTAGCTACAAGCTACCTCTTAGAAAAACACAATGTAACTGATGAATGGGAAACACACTAAGAAGAAAAGTAAAGTAAATGCAAATTGCATGTATCAGGAAGAAGTAAGGAATAATTTCAGCAAGATGGCTACCTACAGGTGCCCACAAGTATCTCTCTACAACAAAGAACCTGAACAGGGAACAAACAACTATTTTATAGAAGTGATTAAGGCACTGTCACAGTATAGTGGGGATGTAACAGCTATTGTGGAACATAGAATACACCATGTCTAGAGCAGCCAGCAATCTTATCTAAGGGAGGCATATCATCCCACTTTGAAAACAATCTCACAGCCTAGGTCACTTGATATACTGCAGGCACTGTTAATGTTGATCATAGCTAAAATGGCTACACTAAAGTATCCATCTGGAATCAATGTGCAAAGCACAGCTAGCTAGTACCCTAGAACACACTGTTAGTCCAAAGCCTTTTATAATGAAAGACATTCTGGGAAATCTACAGCAGCACCTGACCCACCCACTATAAAAATAGTTTAGACACTCCGTAAAATTCATGGTGGCAACTGACCTAAGAGCTACACAAACACTGTGTAAACACCTTTTGATATGATATTCATAATGGCAACCCATCAACCAGATATACAAATACAATATAGATACCCTATAAATTTCAAGTGGCAACCAACCTACCAGACACGCAACTAGAGTATAGGTACTCTGTAACATCTGTGGCAAGAGACCCACCATGTGCACAAATGATGTGTACTGCAACATCAACAGTAGCAACACACCAACTGCATACACAAATGCAGTGCAAAGGTAAAAGGAATAATTTAAAGGAAGCATGATACTCCAAGTGAAACACAGTAACTCCCAAGTAATGTACCTCAAAGTAAAGGAAACTGACAAACTACCCAGAAATAAATAGAAGAAAAAATATTTTCAGAAAACTTAATGAGAAACAAGAAAATATAGAGTTTGATGAAATTAAAAAATAATGCATGCTATCAGTGAAAAATTCAGCAAAGGAATAGAGATTAATAAAAAGAAACAGTTAAAAAAGCAATTTAATAAGTGAAACTTCTGAGATTTCAACAGCAGAAAGGGCATGAAGAGGGGTTTCTAAGATTGGAGACAAGTCTCTTTTGAAATAGCTTAGTCATATTGTAAAAAGAAATAAAATAATTGAAGAGTAAAGGAACCCCTTTAAAACCAAAGGACATAATTAGCCAAGCAGCCCTTCTTTTCACAGAAGGAAAGAGATGAGTGAAGTCACAAAAGGTCTATCCAGTTAAGTAATTGATGAAAATGCTCTAAGTCTTGGGAAAGATATCCAGGTCCAAGGAAATTCAAATTACCAGAGTTAAACATAAAAGATTTTCTTTGAGATACATTATGTTAAATTGTCAGCAGTACAAGACAGAAAAAAATTCTTTAAACAAGCAAAGGAATCAGAGTTATATTAACAGACTTCTCTTAGGAACCTTAAAGGCTAGCAAAGAATAGGACAGCAAAGTCAAAGTCTTGAAAAAATAAGCCAAATCCCACACCAGGAAGCCTATTTTTCACAAGTGAAGAAGAAACAAGGTTTTGCAAGAATACAGACTTAAAGGAAGCCATCCCTATATGAGGCCTATAGAAACACTGAGGGAGGCATTATCTAGAATCAATAGGATGATGGTAAGTCACATCATAAAACCATGCCAAGGTATAAAAGTCAACAGTAGAACAGATACATGATGGGGGGGGGGGCGGAGAACCAAACCTCAAACCTCAGCTATGCAGAAAACCACTGAGCCATAGAGTTAAAGAGAAGGTAAAAAAGGACATAACTGCTGATATTTCCTCTCTTGTTTTTAGATTTGTGGCTTCTAGACCTGTGTTCAGGTCCCAGCATCTATGCCAGGCACTCACAACTGTTTGTAACTCCAGCTTCAGAGGAGCTAACACCCTCCTTATGGCCTCTGTGGGTAGTGCATCTGTAGATGCATGTGCATTCTCTCTCTCTCTCTCTCTCTCTCTCTCTCTCTCTCTCTCTCTCTCTCTCTCTCTCCCTCTCCATCTCCCTTCCCCTCTTCCTCTCTCTCCCTCTCCCTTTCCCTCTCCCTCCCAACTCTCTTTTCTCTCTCTCTCAGTCAGATATTTTAAAAAACAAACATAAATTTATAGAATACTAGGTCATTATTTATTAATAACAACCTTGAGTATGCAGTGTTTATATTCTTATATTAAATGGTATGACTACCTAGATGGATTTTAAAGAGAGATTAAAACAATAAAAGACAAGTTTTAACAGTTAAAAGTTTTGAAATGATAGGATATATATCATTTTTCAGTAAATTAGGATAAAGATGAAAATCAAGAAGAACTTGAAAACTGGGGGACAATGACATTTAAACAAAATGTTTGTGTTTGACTAGTGGGTCCATGAAGAAATTGCAATGGAAAACTGGAATTTTCTTGAAACAAATGGAAATGAAAACACAGCTTAGTAGAGAACTATGAGAAACAGCAAAAGCAATACTGAGGGAAGTTTATAGTCAGTGTATTGTGTGATGTTTTTGCTTTTTTTGGGCTCTTTGGTCTTTTTGACGGGCTCTCCAGCCAGCTCCCAAATAAATCACACACAGTCTTATTATTACTTATGAATTCCCAGCCTTAGCTTGGCTTATTTCTTGACAGTTTTTCTCATCTTAAACTATCCTCTCTAACTTTTCTCTCTTGGCTTGTATCTTTCTTACGTCTTATATCTTACTTGAACTCTTACTCCATGGCTGGCTGGGTAACTGGGCCCTTATGTCCTCTTCTCCTTGTTCCTTGTTTCTCCTTCTATTTATTCTCTCTGCCTTCCAGACCCACCTAACCTTGCTCTGCCTCACTATTGGCCATTCAGCTCTTTATTAGACTATCAAGTATTTTAGACAGGCCAAGAATCACAGCTTCACACAGTTAAACAAATGCAGCATGAATAAAAATATCATTCTACCACTTTAGTGTCTATAGCAGAGGAGGTAGAATAGACTGGGGGTTGAATTCTATAAAGACCACACTCAAAATTAGAAAGAAAAAATCAAAGATTCAAAGAGTTCTGTTATTCATGTGTATATAACAATAAAAGTATCAGTTTTTTAAAAGGATAAACAAAATTGACAAACTTGTCTTAGCTACATTAACTGAGAAAACATAAAAAAACATAAATTAAATGAAGTATGAAAATGGAAACATTACCGCTAACTCCATAAAATGCAAGGACCTTAGGGACTACAATAAACTATACTTGAGTTAGAATTTGAAAACCTAGAAGTATAGGTTTTCAGACACATACGACCTACCGAAATTGAACAATGAAGACATAGGAAATGCAGCAAGATCAATAAAAGCAACAAAATACTGGCCTTATAACAAACACATAGACTGATGGAACAGAATAGACTCCAGATAAATCTACACATTACAATAAGCTGATTGTTATCACAAAGGCTTCAATAGCACCAATAACAGCATAGAAAGAAGTGGTTCTTCAATAAACCTGCTATCCAGACACATGAGAAAGAAATTATAATCGTATCTATCATCATTCACAAAATTCTATTCAAAATGGAACAAAAACATAAATATAATATATGGAACTACAGAACCATGACAAAATACATAAGAATTGCTTAGGACATTGATCTAGGAACGATTTTTCACATGTCTCCAAAGGCACAGGAAACAAAAGCAGAATAAACAAATGGGCTTATATCAAACTCAAAACCATCTTTCCATCAAAAGAAATAATCAAAAGACTAAGGACACAACCAAAATAATGGGAGTGATGATTTCTAACTGCCCATCCAAGTGGAGTTTAATTTTCAGAATCTATAAAGAACTGAGACATTTCAACAGCAAAAAGAAAAGTCCCTTTCTCCAATAGATGTCATTGAATGCTATTGATGACTTTGTTAAAAAGAAAGTCTAAAACAATAAATAGAGTGAGTAACCTCTATACACATTCATGAAACGGGAATGTACGAATGACTAACAACTATGCAGAAAAAAATTATACATCAGGGAAATGTGAATCAAAACTATGATATATCATTTCATTCCAGGTACAGTGGTTATTGTCCAAACATGACAAAAATAATGAATCCAGCAGGGGTGCAGAGAAAAGAAAGCTCTGCACACTCACTGGGAATGGAGTTTACTCTAGATACTGTAGAAACCATTGTGGATTTCCTCCACAGAGTAGAACTAGCTCTTCCATTGACCCAGCATTCTCACCTCCAGGTGTCTGCCCAAAGGCATTTAAATCAAACAACATCTGCTGCACTCACATGCCTAATTCAACACCATCTTCAAGAGCTGAAATATAAAATTCACTTTGGTATCCATCAGCATATGAATGGATAAAGAAGATATTGTAGACAGAGGTGATTGGATGTTAGTCCTCAAAGTATGAAATTTGGTCTTTTGCAGAATCACGAATTCAAGTGGAAGACATTGTATTAGTGTAATAAGCTAGGCATTAAAAGGTAATACTGTTATAGTTTTTAAAAAGTGGAGTATGAAAGATTCCAGTTGACAGAGTTCAAATGGAGGTTTTGTGTTTTTTTTTTTTTTTTTAATTAGAGAAAGGGATCATAAAAGGGGGAAGGGGGAAGTGTTATGGTGGAGACCAGACTCCAGGGACAGAAGTAGCAGGAGAGAGGAAAAAGGGGCAGAGAGAGAGAAACAGACAGAAAGAGGGAGAGAAAGAAAGGAAAGAGGAGAATGGGAGGTAGGCGGGGCCCTTCTAAAAAGAAACACAGTAAATGTGCACAGGTGGTGCTCTTACTGGGCTGCAGCTGAGGGCATGTCCTGCCAGAATCTCAAGGACAGGCCAGTAGAGATGCCTGAATACTGCATTGTCTTCCTTGTATGAAAGCCCAAAACATTCATTTTGAAGATGAATGAAACAAGGAAGAGCCTTGAAATGAAACAAGGAAGGAAGGCAAAATGTCCTTGTGATAATGGGAATAAAGGATAGGAAGAATAATGTTTCATGTTCCATGGCACAGTGCTATTTTAATTGACAATTAATTGAATATACAGGTACATCTCTTGATCCTACAGATACCATACATCAGACAACCTAGGAAGAATTTCCCTGTGTGACATTGTTATGGGCTAAACTCTGTGCCTCTCAAATTCATATATTGAAGTCCCAGTCCCCATATTTAGAGTGGGTCCAGAAGTAACATCAGGTCATTTGAGTGCATGTTCATTCAATATATCCAGTGTGCTTATAGGAAAAGAATATTGGTGCACAAAAGAGAAGACCAAAGAATAACCATCAGAGAAGGGATGGACATAACTATGTAAAAGACAAGGAGAAATGGCCTAACCAATATCTTGATCTTAGACTTTAAACTGGGAGGAAACTGATTTCTGCTGTTTAATCCACTGAGCTATGGCATTTTGTTACAGTGGCTCCAGCAAACTAATTTAGACCCAAGCTATTAAAACTCATTCGACAGATAACAAAAATTGTCCACTGCTAGTAAATGAATGTGGTTTGTTATTGTTGATCTTCCAGGAAAGAAAACGCAGCTTAAGGTTATACTCCCAGTGAAGTCTCTCAGGTGTGTAAGAGATAGCACTAGTTCCATAGTGATGCTCGAAGGATACACAAGAACAAGGAGTTCTTCTTGCTTCACGTTATGAAAATCAAAACAGACACACCTTTGCAGGAAACAAAACTGCTTATCCAGTTCCCTCATGAATACAGAGGCAAAACATTAATAAATACAAGGAAATAAAATCTGATATATTTTAAGAAGGATAATATATCCTGTCCAACGACAGGTGTAATGTAAAAATTCAAATTGAGTGTTCCAGTGCTAAAGTAACTTGCCAGTTCAACAGAAAATAAGATAAGTAAATATATGATTGTTTTCGTAGAAGCAGAAAAAGCTTTTAATGAACTCAAAGCTGACACAAAGAAACTAGGTACAGGAGATAAAATCAAGATATAAGAAGCATGTGACGTTGGCACAATGATAATATTCATTGTTATAATTTATATATGATATATACAGCTTCACCAGCCTGACCCCTACCAAGGTGAGTGTACCCTCTGCTCTTGCCCTACTCCTGCCCAAAGTCCCATTCACCCTGGATCTCTCTGGGCCGGCACCTGCTTAGAGTGGACCTGCCTAACAAGGGATTTGCTCCCTGAGTCTGGAAACACCTCACTCTTCCTTCCCTTCTGCTGCCCTGACCCTTATCGAGTGAGGAGACTACCAGAAGAGGCAAGACCATCCAGAGCTGCAGACATTGAAGTCTTGGACAACACACACCACCTGGTGACAAGAGGAGATAGAGACAACCCACGTGCCCCCACTGGTAGAAGACATGGGAAGAAGACAAAATAAGAACACACTCAACATCAGAACGACCAATATGACACCACCAGAATCTAGGGACTTCACACCAACAAGATCTGAAAAGCCTAACACAGAGGATGATGGGACTCAAAAATTATCTTAGGAAGATGATAGAGACCTTTAAAGAGGAAACAAGAAAATCCCTTAAAGAAATAGAAGAAAAAAACAAGCAAAAAATTACATGAAATGGAGCAAAAGACAAACCAAAAAAATTAAAGAAGTGAACAAATCTCTTAAAGAATCTAAAGAAAGCCAAGAAAAAAACAACCAAACAAGTGAAGGAAGCACTTGAAACAGTTCAAGGCATGAAAGCTGAAATAGACACAATAAAGAAAACACATAAAGAGGGGAAGTTGGAAATAGAAAGGCTGGATAAATGATCAGGAACTAAAAATGTGAGTATAACCAATAGAATTCAAGAGATGGAAGAGGGAATCTCAGTTGTTGAAGACTCTCTAGAAGATATACAGTCATCAAACAAAGAAAATCTCAAGTCCAACAAATCTCTAACACAAAATATCGAGGAAATATGGGACATCGTGAAAAGGCTGAACCTAAGAATAATAGGTATAGAAGAAGGTGAAGAAATACAGCTCAAAGGTACAGAAAACATATTCAACAAAATCATAGAAGAAAACTTCCCCAACCTACAGAAGGATATGCCTATGGAAGTACAAGAAGCTTACAGAACACCAAACAAACTGGACCATAAAGAGAAGTCCCCTCAACATATAATAATCAAAACACCAAACCTACAGAATAAAGAGAAAACATTAAGAGTAGCAAAGGAAAAAGGCCAAGTAACATATAAAGACAGACCTATCAGAATCACACCCGAATTCTCAATGGAAACTTTGAAAGCTAGAAGGTCCTGGATAGATATCCTACAAACACTAAGGCAGCATGGATGCCAACCAAGACTACTGTAGCCAGAAAAACTTTCAATCACTATAGATGGAGAAAACAAGATATTCCATGACAAAACCAGATTTAAACAATGCATATCAACTAATCCAGCCCTACAGAAAGTTCTGGAAGGAAAACTCCAACCCAACGAAGATAACTACACTCACACAAAAAAAAAGGCAATAGATAATCCAATTTTAACAAACACAAAAAGAAACAGGAGAGCAAAATACACACACAATGCCACCACCACCAATAAATCCAAAACAAACAAGAACCAACAATCAAAGGACATTATATCCCTCAATGCCAATGGTCTTAACCTGGCCATAAAAACATACAGGTTAACAGAATGGATACAAAGACAGAATCCTTCCTTCTGCTGTATACAAGAAACACACCTAAACATCAAAGACAGGCATTACCTCAGAGTTAAGGGTTAGGAAAAGATATTCCAAACAAATGGGCCCAAGAAACAAGCTGGTGTAGCAATCCTAATATCTAAAAAATTAGACTTCAAACTAAAATGAATCCAAAGAGATGAAGAAGGGCATTTCATACTCATCACAGGAAAAGTCCATCAAGATGAAGTCTCAATCCTGAACATCTATGCCCCAAATACAAAGGTACCCACATTTGTAAAACAAACATTACTAAAGCTCAAACCACACATAAAACCACACACACTTATAGTAAGAGACCTCAACACCCCGCTTTCACCACTAGACAGGACCACCAGACAGAAACTTAACAAAGAAACAAAGGATCTAACAGAAGTTATGACACAACTGGGTTTAACAGATGTCTATAGAACATTCCATCCAAACACAAAAGAATATACCTTCTTCTCAGCACCACATGTCACCTTCTCTAAAATTGACCACATAGTTGGCAACAAAGCAAACCTCCACAGATACAAAAGAATTGAAACAACACCTTGTATCTTATCAGATCACCATGCTTTAAGTTAGAATTCAACAGCAATACAAATTGCAGAAAACCTACAAACTCATGCAAATTGAATAAGACCCAATTGCACCATTCCTGGGTTGAGGAAGAAATAAAAAAAGAAATTAAAGACTTCCTAGAATTTAATGAGAATGTATACACAACATACCCAAACTTATGGGACACTCTGAAAACAGTGATAAGAGGAAAGTTCATAGCACTAACTGTCCACATGAAGAAACTTGAGAAAAGTCACACTAGAGAATTGACAGAACAACTGAAAGCTTTATAGAAAAAAAAGCAAACTCACCACAGAGGAGTAGACGTCAGGAAATAATCTGCGGGCTAAAATCAATAAAGTAGAAACTAGGAAAACATTACAAAGACTCAATGAAACAAAGAGTTGGTTCTTTGAGAAAATCAACAATATAGACAAACTATGCGAACTAACCAAAAGGCAGAGGGAGAGCATGCTAATTAACAAAATCAGAAATGAAAAGGGGGATATAACAACAGACACTGAGAAAATCCAGAGAATCATCAGGTCATACTTTGAAAACCTGTACTCCACAAAATTCGAAAATCTAAAGGAAATGGACAATATTCTGGATAGATATCACTTACTAAATTTAAACCAAGAACAGATAAGCAGTATAAGTCTACCAATAGCACCTAAAGAAATACAAGCAGTCATCAAAAGCCTCCCAACCAAAAAAAAAAAAAAAAAAAAAAAAAAAAAAAAAAAAAAAAAGAGCCCAGGACCAGATACCTTCACTACAGAAATTCAAACAAAAGCTAATACTAGTAATTTTCAAATTGTTCCACACAATAAAAGCAGAAGGGACACTGCCAAACTCTTTTACTTTAATACCCAAGCCACACAAAGATACAACTAAAAAAGAGAGCTACAGACCAATATCCCTCATGAACATCGATGCAAAAATACTCAACAAAATATTCATGAATCAAATCCAAGAACACATCAGAAAAATCATCCACTATGATCAAGTAGGCTTCATCCCAGGGATGCAAGGACGGTTCAACATGCGAAAAACCATCAATGTAATCCACCATATAAATAAACTGAAAAAGAAATCAGGATCATATCACTGGATGCTGAAAAAGCCTTTGACAAAATCCAAAATCCCTTCATGATAAAGATCTTGGAGAGAACAGGAATAACGGGAACATATATAAACATGAGGAAAGCAATATACACCAAAACAACAGCCAACATCAAACTAAATGGAGAGAAACTCAAAGCAATTCCCCTAAAATCAGGAACAAGACAAGGCTGTCCACTCTCTCCATATCTCTTCAATATTGTACTTGAAGTTCTAGCTAGAGAAATAAGACAAGAAAAGGAAATCAAAGGGACACAAATTGGAAAGGAAGACATCAAACTTTCACAATTTGCAGATAATATACTATTCTACATAAGTGAGCCAAAAACTCTACCAGGGAACTCCTATAGCTTATAAACATCTTCAGCAAAGAAGAAGGATACAAAATTAACTAAAAAAAAAAAAACAGTAGCCCTACTATACACAGATGATAAACAGAATGAGAAAGAAATCATAGAAATATCACCCTTCACAATATCCACAAGCAACATAAAATATCTTGGGGTAACACTAACCAAAGAAAGTGAAAGACCTGTACAGTAAGAAATTTGAATCTTTAAAGAAAGAAATTAAAGAAGATACCAGAAAATGGAAAGATCTCCCATGCTCTTGGATAGGTAGATTCAACATAGTAAAAATGGCAATCTTGCCAAAAGTAATCTACAGATTCAACGAAATCCCCATCAAAATCCCAACACAGTTCTTCACAGACCTTGAAAGAACAATACTCAACTTTATAATGGAAAAAAAAAAAAAAAAACCTAGGATAGCCAAAACAACCCTATATGATAAAGGAACCTCTGGAGACATCACCATCCCCGACTTCAAGCTCTACTATAGAGCCATAGTCCTGAAAACAGCTTGGTATTGGCACAAAAACAGACAGATAGACCAATGGAATCGAATTGAAAACCCTCATATTAACCCACACACCTATGAACACCTTATTTTTGACAAAGATGCTAAATCTATACAATGGAAGAAAGACAGCATCTTCAACAAATGGTGCTGGCACAACTGGATTCGGACATGCAGAAGATTGCAGATGGATCCATATCTGTCACCAGGCACAAAATTTAAGTGCAAATGGATCAAAGATGTCAACATAAATCCAGCCACACTGCATTTTCTCGAAGAGGAAGTGGGATATACCCTTGAACAAATTGGCACAGAAGACCGCTTCCTGAACATAACACCAGCAGCACAGACATTGAGATCTGCAATTAATAAATGGGACCTCTTGAAACTGAGAAGCTTCTGTAAGGCTAAGGACACAGTCAGTAAGACAAAACGACAGCCCACAAAATGGGAAAAGATCTTCACCAATCCCACATCTGACAGAGGACTGATCTCCAAAATATACAATGAACTCAAGAAGCTAGCCACCAAAACACCAAACAATTCAATTAAAAAGTGGGGTGCAGAACTAAATAGAGAATTCTCAACAGAGGAATCTGAAATGGCTGAAAGACACTTAAGAATGTGCTCAAAATCCTTGGCCATCACAGAAATGCAAATCAAAACAACTCTGAGATACCATCTTACACCAACCAGAGTGGCTAAAATCAAAAACACCAATGGCAGTCTATGCTGGAGAAGATGTAGAGAAAAAGGAACACTCCTCCATTGCTGGTGGGAGTGCAAACTTGTAAGACCACTTTGGAAATCAGTATGCTAGTTGCTCAGAAAAATGGGAATCAGTCTACCTCAAGTTCCAGCAATTCCTCTCCTGGGCATATACCCAAATATTACACTCCATACAACAAGGACATATGTTCAATCATGTTCCTAGCAGCATTGTTTGTAATAGCCAGAACCTGGAAGCAACCTAGATGCCCCTCAACTGAAGAATGGAGGAGAAAATGTGGTCCATTTATACAATGTAGTACTACTCAGCAGAAAAAAAGCAATGGACTCTTGAAATTCTCAGGCAAATGGATGGAACTAGAAGAAACCATCCTGAGTGAGGTAACCCAGTCACAAAAAGACAAACATGGTATATACTCACTCATATATGAATTTTATACTTAGAACAAATTATTACCAGCCTACAATCCTCTTCACCAAAGAAACTAGGAAACAAGTCGGACTCAAAGGGAAAAATGCATGGACCCCACAGAATGGGAATGGCCAGGATCTCAGAACTAACTGGGAGTATGAGGATTATGGGAGAGGGAGCTGCCAGAATGAGAGGAGGAGCAGAGGAGGGGAGAGGAGGAAATGGAGGAGCAGAAATGTTGAGTTGGGGAAAGAAGAGAGGACAGCAGGATGAGAGATACCATATCAGAGGGAGCCATTGTAGGTCCGAGGAGAGATCTGGCACTAGGAAGATTTCCAGAGATCTACAAGGATGACATGAACTGACAATCTAGGCAATGGTGGAGTGGATAACCTAAATGCCCTTCCCCTATAATGAGACTGATGACTACTTTTATGCCATTCTTGAGTCCTCATCTCATGGCTGATGGTAGCAGAGGCAGACATCCACAGATATACACTGAACTGAACTCTGGATCCTAGTTGCAGAGAGGGAGGAATGAAGAGTTAAGGGGTTGGTACCAGCCTGGTGAAACCCACAAAAACAGCTGGCCTGAACAAGGGGGAGCACATGGACCCCAGACCCTTGTGTCTGGGTTCCACTTAAGTGTCTGGGAGGCCAGCACAGGACTGATCCAGACCGCTGAACATGGATGTCAATGAGAGGGCCTCTGCACTCAAGGGGGCCCCTGGTAATGGATTAGTATTTTTCCCTGATGTAAGAAGGGACTTTGAGAGCCCATCCATCCCAAGTAAAGGGATGCACTCTCGGCCTGCACACATGGGGGAGGGCCTATTCCTGGTCCAGGATGATGTGGTGGACTTTGGGGAGCCTCTGTTGTGGGCCCTACCCTATATGGGGAAAGGACAGGGTAGGGGAAGGAGCAGGTTGGGGTTGGGGGGAAGGGAGGGAGAGGGAGAAGGGATTGTTATGTGAAGCAAGCTTGTTCCTAATTTGAACTAATAATAAATTACAAAAAAAGAAATATACCTTGGGAATTCATGTGCTAAATGCTTGGTTTCTGATGTTCAGAAGGCCATCAGATCATCATGACTCTGGCCTCATCAACTGATTATCTATTAATGGATTCATAATTTAATGTCACTGGTCTAAAATGGTTAAGCCTTCTGGAGAGGGGGCCAAAAGAATTCTCTGTGTTTTGCCTACTTATCCCTGCCCACTCCTACTCCCTGATACACATTGACTCTTCCACTTTTTCCACAGCTCTGGCTTTTCCAGAATGTCATACAATAAGAGTCCATCACTATGCAGGCTTTTCATATTGGCTCACAAATGTGAATAAAAGTTTCCCTCATGTCTCCTCCTTGCTTGACAGATCATTTATTTTTATAATGAATAATACCCTCTAGTTTAGAAATACACCGTTTAATTATTCATTCACATATGAAGGCCATATTGCTTTGCATTCATATTTTTTAAATTGTGAATCAAAATACTCTAAACAACCATGTGCAGGTTTTTTGTGGCTCTTTCTTAGACTCCTCTGGATAAATACCAAGGATTGGGGGAAAAGAATGTGCTCAGTTTTATAAGAAACTGACACACAGCCTTTCATGGCATCTGTATGGGTTCTCACCCCACAGCAACACCTGAGCCCTGCTGGTGCTCCCAACAGCCTGTACTGTCTTCTTGTCAGTATTCTCACTGGGCTTGTGTACACTCTATAAGAAGTGAAGTGAGTCTTATCTTTGTTTTAAATTTCATTTTCTTGGTGACATATGATATAAAATATCTATATGCTCGTTTGCCATCTTAGGAATCTGTCTCCGTCAAGATTTGGGCCCATGTTTTAATCAGGTTTCTTTCTTACAGTCAAGTATTAAATGACATTTGCATATTTACTATAATAGCTCTTTACCAAATTTGACTTTCCAAAATACATTCTCCCTGTCTGTGAGTTGTCTTCTTACACTATTAAACTTTTTCATTTTATTTTATTTCTAGGATCTGCACAGGAAACAATTTGTGTAAGGTACAAATGCTTTTTAGTCTTGTGGTCTCCATAACATTAGACCTGATAACAAACATACCACAGAACTTCATGCTGGGAAGGAGAAACAGTGCTGGTGAGATGATGCATTCAATGGAAAACTTGCTATGCAATCATAGGGACCCAAATTTAGATACTCAGCATCTATGCAAAATCCAGATGAAGCAGTATTCACCCATAACCATGGTGTTGGGACGAAGGGGACAGATATGGAGATCTATGGAGCTTGCTGGTCAGTCAGTCTAGCCAAATCCATGAGTTTGAGGTTGAATGAGAGACTCTGTCTCAAAA